>NW_027202361.1:0-264807 GCF_024711535.1 Dipodomys merriami | reverse complement strand
CACTTCTGTTTTCTTATAATAGTTCTTGCTCATGGGTCCTAACGGTCACAATAAAATAACTAATAGGGTTACTTGTGTACACACACACACACACACACACCACTGCAACAGTACTACAAGGGAAACAAGGCAACTCAACAGGGAGCTTCAGGATTCAAACATCTACCACATCCTAAGTATTTCCTGTTCCTTCTTAAGTAATTATTAATATTATTCCTATTTTGGTGCAAGTACTGGAGAGTGAACTCAGAGCTGGGACACTGAGCCCCACTCAACTGGGGACTGAACTATCCCTAAGCTTTTTTGTTTTTGTTTTTTGTTTTGGGTCTGGTCATGGGGCCTGAACTCTGGGCCTGTGCACTGTCCCTTAGCTCTTCAGATCAAGGCTAGCACTCTACCACTTGAGCCACAGCACCACTTCTGGCTTTTTTCTTTTATTACTTATGTGGTGCTGAGGAATGGAACTAGGGCCTCATGCATGCAAGACAAGCGCTCTACCACTGAGCCACCTTCCTAGCCCCTCCTTAAGCTTTTTCTGCTCGAGGCTAGTGCTCTACCACTTGAGCCACAGCACCACTTCTGGCTTTTTTCTTTTTTTACTTATGCGATGCTGAGGAATGGAACCAGGGCCTCATGCATGCAAGACAAGCGCACTACCACTGAGCCACCTTCCTAGCCCTTCCTTAAGCTTTTTCTGCTCGAGGCTAGTGCTATACCATTTGAGCCATACCTCCAGTTCTGGCTTTTTGCAGGTTAATTGGAGATAAAGAGCCTCACAGACTTTTCTTTCCAGGCTGGCTTCAAACCAGGACCCTCAGATCTCAGACTCCTGAATTGCTAGGATTACAGTGGTGAGCCACCCGCACCTGGGTACAATCTGTTTTTTGAATGTTTTTTTGAATGTTTTTTATATCTATTAGATATGGAGATTAGGAATCTCTGCTGCTCTCTTTTTTTCTTAGCTGTATTTTCTTTTTCTTAGCCCCTTCCTTAAATGATTCTTTATTATTTATTTATTTATTTATTTTTATTTATTTATTTTTTGGTCAGGGGTCCTGAACTCTGAGCTTGGGCACTATCCCGCAGCTCTTCAGCTCAAGGCAAGTGCTCTACTGCTTGAGTCACAGTGCCACTTCTGGGTTTCTAGTGGTTTATTGGAGATGAGAGCATCATGGACTTTCCTGCCTGGGCTGGCTTTGAACCATGATCCTCAGATCTCAGCCTCCTGAGTAGCTAGGATTACAGGTATGAGCCACTGGCGCCCAGCCCTTAAACAATTGATTCCCTATCTGGTAAGAGGAACAATGATTTCACCTCCTAATGAGTAGGTTGTCACAGATAGCAGTCTGTGAGCATGAGACCTGGCATATAATAACTACTTACTGAAACAGGCATGACCTGTAAGGGCAGAAAGAAAAGGAGCTAATGAAGGGGACTCCAGGAGTACAAGGCAGCTCTTCTCTGATAACACTAAGAGCTCCCAGAGGTCAGGAATAGAATCCTCAGATCTATGACCCCACATGGACAATAGGCTGATTCTCTACATATCTGATTTCACAGCGATCTTAGTACCAAGAGTGGCTCCTTTGTGCCAGGACAGGAAGGAAGGAAGAGGACGGGGGGGCCATAGACAGGCAGCTCCTGAAACAGATCACCAGGTGACAAAATGAAGACAAGAGTATAATCAGGAGACCATCACATCCTCTGCAAGCTTCTCCCACCAGAGGCCAGCAGCAGAGGAAGGCAGACAGCCCACTGTGGGTGAACATGAGCACCACACTGGGAAGGCCCAGAATGGTGAACCAAAGAAATATAGGAAGGGGAGAGCTTTGGAGATGTATATCAGCTCTGACTTTTACCAATCTTGAGATTGCTCCTCATGGTCCTCAATTTCCTTATCTGTACAAGGTGGAAAATTATCATCTTGATCAAATACAAGGACAGGGGAGCCCTTGTTCCAAAGAGAGACATAAATGGTAGTCATGTTATGGAGATTTTTTTTCTGAAGGTAAAAACTAACCTCCTAGCCAGATACTAGTGGCTAATACCTGAAATCCTAGCTACTCAGGAGGCTAAGATCTGAGGATCATGGTTTTCAGCCAGCTCAGAAAGAAAGGTAAGTCTTTGAGACACATAGCTCCAAATAACCACCAAAAAGCCAGATGTGGAGCTGGGACTCAAGTGGTAGAACACCAGCCTTGAGGAAAAACAAACAAACAAAATCTCCTGGCCTTGCATTTAAGACCTAGCCCTGCATTCAAGCCCTAGGATCCGCAAGAAGGAAAAAAGGAGGAAAAAAAAAAAAACTCTCCTCAAACAAGAATACAAGCTAAGAGGTTTTCAGCTGAATGCAACTAAAATAAAAATGGGAGAGCCCGTTGTTTCCTGAGGATGACTATTTATGAGGCCAATTTCATTTTCAAGTGCTAATGAGTCCCCAAAGCAGACCCATGTACAGCCTGGAGTCCAGAAGAGTGGGAAGACACCCAACCCAAACTTTGTGGAAGCTCCAAGGACACTTGTGGCGCTCAATCAGAGTGTAATGATCAGAGCAATAATCTAAATAATGAACAAGATAAAGTGTGGTGGAGGGGAGGAGAGAGAAGATACAGGTGGAAAGGAATAGTACTTAAGTTTTTTGTATTTCCTCAAGACAAACTTCTGTCTGGAATAGATTAATTCCATCTATATATTAATGTGGATTACTAATTAATGAGTTAAAAATGCTTTCAACACAAGAAGTGCTAAGAAAATGCTTAAAAATAATGAGTCTCTGGGTATGTCTCCAAAAGAAATATGCTAGCTTCTGTAATTTTCTCTCTCTCTTGTAACATTTAAAATGTTATGGTTTGCCAGGCATTGGTGGCTCCTGCCTGTAATCCCAGCTACTCAGGAGGCTGAGATCTGAGAACCGAGGTTCAAAGCCATCCCAGGAAGGAAAGTCCGTGTGACTACTATCTCCAATAAACCACTAGAAAACCTGAAGTGGCACTGTGGCTCAAGCAGTAGAGTTCTCGCCTTGAGCTGAAGAGCACAAGGACAGTGTCCCAGCCCAGAGTTCAAGCCTCACAACCAACCAAAAAAAAATATTATGGTTTGAAGGAAATGGAAGGGAATCATGGAAATTCACTTAAAGCACAAAATCAGGAAATTGGAAAGCCTGGTCAGGTAACTAACTTCCTTGAAGTCCTATGAACACTATCAATGCACATTCCCCAGTGCGCTGAGAGCGCTGTTGCACACATCTGAGCTGCAGTTCATTCTTGGGATACTTCAGCATAGATGATGTCTTGAGTGTCTTCATAGCCCTGCCACACAACACTTTACCAGGTGCACAGCAAACAGTCAATAATATGTTACATCACCAGGTCTTCTCAAAAGAGATGGGCATGCCTAACTATGCAGGAAGCTGAGATCTAAGGATAGAAGTTCAAATCCAACACAAACAGAAACATCAAAGAGACCCTTACCTCTAATGCATCAGCAAAACCCTAAATTGGAGGTATGGCTTAAGTGGTAGAGTACCAGCCTTGAATGAAAAAGCTAAAGGACAGCACCCAGGCATTGAGTTTAAGCTCTAGTACTGACACAGAAAGAGATAGATTGGGAGGTGGGGGGGGGGGGGGAGTAAAGTTTAAAAAAGGAAGAAAAAGATTTTTGGCATTGGAGAACTATGAAGGCCCACGGACTAGGTGATCAAGGTCAAATTGACAGTGAAAATACATCAACTTTGTGCTAAGAATGGCATTTACTTCTCTGGTTTTCTCCTCCCAAATCCATGAACTTCAATCTAAAATCAAAAACACATGAGATGAATCCCAACAGATTCTAAAGCATGTCTGACTAGGGCTCCTCAAAACCATCCAAGCTGCCCCCAAACAAGGGCAGTGTCAGAAGCTGTCACAGCCAAGAGGAGCCCAAGAAGCCATAGCAACTCAATGTGAAGAGGTTTCCTGGAAGGATTTTACAGAAGTAGAAACAAGCCTGAGAAGACCCAGAGCCCAGCTAAAGTCTCACAGACAGAGCAGGAACCCCAACCTTCCCTCATATCCACTTGGTGAAAAGATTCTCACTGACAAGCTGATGATGCTTTCTTTACATGTACAGTGACAAGACCTTTGTAAATTTGTCACTGAAATGCAATTCTCAGAAGTGGTGCTGTGGCTCAAGAGGTAGAGCGCTGACCTTAAGCTGAAGAGCACAGGGACAGCGCTCAGGCAAAGAGTTTAAGCCTCACGACCACCACCAAAACAACCAAAAAACAACTAATAATCCTAAAATGCAATTCTCCTTCTCTGGAAACCCCAACTTCTCTTGAACACAAGTCCTGTATAATTTGGCACTGAAGCACCTCATGGACCTCAGAGCATCATGTAGCGAGAGTCAAAACTGAGGCCCAAAGTGGGAGCCAGTGTTTTCCCAATTTCTAGTTTAGGATCTGGTGCTCTACTTGGGCTGATGCTTCAACACTGGCCAGATCCAAAACTCTCCCTTCTATCCTGCACACACCAAGAACCAGTTTAGGACTCTGGGATAAATTCAAAGACCAGCTTCTGGTCTTTGCTAGCATTGTGGCTGGTGTGGTGCAAGGACATATGTGTGGAAAGTGGTTTGGTATTTAGCTACATGTCCTTTTGCCATGGGACACTATGCCAGGGCCACACAGAAAGTCCATCCCTGGCAGGGTAAGGATCCAGACATAAACACACAGCTTTCAAGGGGCTAGGAAGGTGGCTCAGTAATAGAGTGCTTGCCTCACATGCATGAGAACTTGGGTTCAATTCCTCAGCACCACATAAACAGAAAAAGCTGGAAGCAGCAAGTGGTAGAGTGCTGGCCTTGAGCTGAAGAGCTAAGGGACAGCACCCAGGTCCAGGGTTCAAATACCAAGACTGGAAAAAAAACACAAAAACAAACAACCACCACCACAACAAACAAAAACAGCTTCCAACTAGGGTGTGTGGAAAAGGCAAAGTTCTGCAGGCTGGCGAGGTGGCTGCATTTCCTTCCCCTGTGTGGGCCCCATCCATCAGCCTCCCTGAGGGATCTCAGCTACTTGTAGGGCACATTTTCTAAATGTGAACCTGTTTTTCTTATGAGAATCAAAGTGCTCCAACTAACTGCAAGATCATAAATACTCAAAAGTGACTGTTAATAGCAGTGGCAGTTTGCAAAATACCAAATGGCAGCAAGAAGTGGATGTCATAACTTACTTCTTTGCTCTCCCATGTTCACAGAGGTGTTATGCAGGGTGTTTTTTTTTTCCTGGTGGTTCTCTTTTTTGTTTTGTTTTTTAAGTGATGAGATCTTCTTTCAAGTAGGTTCACAGGGGCTCCCTGGGACTTCAGGCAGATACTAAAAAGAAAACCAAAGAAGCCTACAATTCCAAGCCTAAAAGCTAATTTAAAAAATATGCCTAATATCCCAATGCTAGTGGCGCATACCTGTAATCCTAGCTACTCAGGAGGCTAAGATCATTAAATTATGGTTCATGGCCAATGCAGGCAGGGAAATCTATGAGACTCTTATCTCTAATTAACTAGAAAGAAATGTAGGAAGTAGAGGTATAGCTTTCGTGGTATAGCACCAGCCCTGCATGAAAGAAGCTAAGTTTACCATTCTTTTACACATGAAAAAAATCAGGTCCCAAAAGGTCATTTGTCCAGGCCACTCAGCTACAGGACAAATTGGGAGATGTGAACAGAAGGTATCTAACTTTAGAACTCAGGGCATGGCTCTCACCCTGCTACATTCCCAGTCAAAGCAGACCAAAGAAGGATGGAGGACCTCAGCAAAAACCATCCCTGTGGCCATGTATTGTGGTACTCAGGAAACAGAGGCAAGAAGAACACTAAGAGTATGAGGTAAACATGGGCTACATAGACAGATCCTGTCTTAGAAAAACAATCCTTGTGCACAGGAGCAGCCTAGGGACTATGTGAGTATCACATTATGGGAACCTGTCATTATTAGCTCAATGAACAAAAGGATAAACTTTTAGAAAATAGCCAAGATCCCTATATGAAATGGTGGACATAGAGGCCTAGTTTTGCCACCCACTGTCTTTTTGGCCTTTGTTCCTTTATCACTTAAATGGTGCAAATACCACCTTCTCATTGTTAAGACAATTTTGGTGAGCTCACATATGTGAAAAGTTCTTTGAAAAACACAAAGTGCTGTATAAATTGTGTTATTAATGAAAATCTCTAAAAATTAAGTCAAGTTGCTAAAATTCATTCTCTCAGATCCCTTTTCCAGAGGCAGAAAGTGAGGTGAAAAGAGATGAAAATAACTTGCCTAAAGTTCCAACATTGAGAAGGAATGTCACATACATGGCAGGAGGTCTGGAGTGTCATTTGTTCTTCCTGCCCTCCAGTCCATCCTGTTTACCACTGCACACACACATGCAAATACACACACACACACACACACACACACACACACACACTCCCCTCTTTAGCAAACAAAGGTGCTGGGCAAGTAATTGCTAGGCCTCAGAAGGAGGACACTAGCACTTCTAGTGTCACTGCTGTGACCTTTGACCAAGAGGAGAACTTTCAGCACTAGAACAGAGCTTCTCCCATACAGATAACATTGGGGAGAGCAGAGGGTCAGCAGCCCAGTACTACTGCCAACAGTAAGGAAATAACTCCAAGTTCCTCGTACTTGCAGAATCCTACACACTAGACCATTTTCCTCGGTCCCCATCTCCTCTATTTTCTGACATTCAGTAACATTGTAGAAGGATAAGTTACAGAATCCTACAATCAGGGTTCATAGGAACTCAGATCCTAAGGATTGCCTACTCTAACTCCTCCCATCTGGCATTCCAATTTCCTCCAGTTTCAACTTTGAATTCTTCCAAGGATGGGGAGCTCACTACTTCAGGACCAGCTGACACTCCCACACACTTACCGAGATTCCATGATAGAGCAAGCACACAATGTAGCAGGGATGAGGCACATGAACCTTCCTCAGGACTAGCCACAGGGTAGAGGGGCCCAGTACAAAGTGACAACACAGCACCTTTTGTTCAAATATTAATACTTTCCAGATAGCAACAGGAGAAGGTTAAACTAAGAATAAGCCTTTTTCTGCGTCAGCCCTAGAAATTGAACTCAGGGCCTGGCACTGCCCTGGAACTTATTTTGCTCTAGGCTAGCACCCTACCATTGAACCATAGCACCACTTCTAGTGTTTTGTTGTTGTTGGTTGTGGGGCTTGAACTCTGGGCCTGGGCACTATCCTTCAGCTCTTCCGCTCAAGGCAAGCACTCTACCATTTAAGCTACTGTGCCACTTCTGGTTTTCCAGTGGCTTACTGGAGATAGGAGTCTCATGGCCTCTCCTGTCCAGGCTCACTTTGAACCTTGATCCTCAGATGCAGCCTCCTGAGTAGGTAGGATTACAAGTGTGAGCCACCAGCACTTGGCCACTTCCAGCTTTTCCTTGGCTAACTGGAAATAAATGTCTCATGGACTTTCCTGCCTGGGCTGGCTTCAAAACAATGATCCTCAGGTCTCAGTCTCCTCAACAGCTAAGATTACAGGCATGAGAGACTAGCGCCCACCCTAATTACAAGCCTCTGTGCCTCTGCATTGCTTCTGATATTAAATTCAGTGGGCCTGAATTCATCTATTGGCTAATACTACTAGTCATTTACTTAGTTGAGGTAATGATATCAATTTCTGGGGCATAAATAAGTTAACTATTTAGGAATCTTAGAATTCAGAGTAAACACCATTTTTGTGCCTCAAATACTACAAGTTGCATTTTAAGATGTGCAATGAGGGGATGGGAAGGTGGCTCAGTGGTAGAGTGCTGGTTTTGCATGCATAAGGCCCTGGGTTTGATCCTCAGCACCACATAAGAGAAAAAGCCAAAAGGGGCACTGTGGCTCAAATGGCAGAGCACTAGCCTTGAGATGAAGATCTGAGGGATAAGGAGATGTGAGGGCAGGGATGGGAGGGGAAAAACAAAGGAGGAGGCAACAATACTTGATAAGAAATGTACTTATTACCTTGCTCATGTAATTCTAACCCCTCTGTACGGTATTTTCACAATAAAAAAATATTAAAAAAAAAAAAAAAAAAGCAGAGGGATAGTGCCCAGGCCCAGAATTCAGGTTCCATGACCAAAAAAAAAAAAAAAGTGCACTGAAATGCATGCTAAAGTTACACACTTAGGTACAGAAAGAGTTTGAGGAGTAAGTAATCTGTACATCACCTCATTCAAAGCTGCAGACTGCTCTTCAGCTGCTGGCTCCTGACACCTCTGCAGACCATGAAGGCACCAGGCAAGAAGAATCACAGCCATCACTGAGGCTGGAGCCAGTTTTGTGGGATCCAGTGTTGAGTTGCTGGAAGGCAGGGAGAGGCTCCTTAAAAAATATGAAATTAAGGCACTGTCAGAATACATCAGTAAGTGATGACATGTCACCCCATCTGGACTGTCCCATTGCAAGATCCCCAGCACCACCGAAGAGGAGGATCCACCAATATATCAGATGGCCAACTGTTAAGAGATTCTCAGAGTGGAAGGAAGGGGGCTCAGGCCTATGGTGAATATGACACTGGCCACCACCCAAACTCAGCGTGTTAAAAGTTATGGATTAGATTGAACTGGTAAAGAAAGTAGAGCTAGATTGGTACTGGTGACTCACACCTGTCATCCAAGCTAGTCAGGAGGCTGAAGGCTGACAATCATGATTTAAAGGCAGTCTCTTCAGAAAAGTCCATGAGCCTCTTATCTCCAATGAAACAGAAAAAAAGCTGGAAGTGCAGGTGTGGCTCAAGTGGGAGAACATCAGCCTTGAGAAAAAAAGCTTGGTTGACAAAGTGATGCCTGGAGTTCTAGTCTCAACTCCAGAAGGGGAAAAAAAGGAAGGAAGGAAATGGGAAGGGGAGAGGGGGCAAGGGGATGAGGGAAGAGGAGGGAAAGAAGGAAGGAAGGAAGGAAGGAAGGGAGGAAGGGAGGAAGGGAGGAAGGGAGGAAGGGAGGAAGGGAGGAAGGGAAGAAGGGAGGAAGGGAGGAAGGGAGGAAGGGAGGAAGGGAGGAAGGGAAGAAGGGAGGGAGTGAGGGAAGAGGAATCCAGGACACAAGAACTATCCTGGGATATGGAAGGGGCTAGTGTGGATATGAGACATTGAAGAGTTAAAAGTGGCTTCGTTTAGAAGCAGTAACCCTTCTGCTGCTCATATTAACCTTAGGCCCACCTGAATTGCAGAAACCGTCTTGTTTGTGCTGAAACTGCTAAACCATAGATTACTTGAACAAAGCTACTTTGAAGTCAGGCCCCACTTTGTACTATAGCTGGCCTTGGGTCCCCACAAACTTCAGGAGATGACCAAGCTGGCCCAAGATAAACAGACCCTGTGAACAAACCCAGACCACCAATTATCCCAGCTACAGCTTATCAGAACCCAACTAGCCAGGAAACTCCCTGCTAAGCTTTAACTGCTCTGGAATGCCCTTTAAGACCCAGCCAGTTTGATAACTCCCTACAACCCCTTATTGCCTTGGAATGCCCTGCTGACACCTCTTGTTGCCTTAAATTTGTCAGTCTGTGATTTCTTTTTTTTCTTCTCCTTTTATCCCTTTGTAGTTTTTGCCTTTATAAACACTGTGAAATTTCAGCTCGGGGCTTCCTCCTAAGTTCTGCTGAGTCAGTGTGTGGGACAAAGCCGGAGCTGCAGCCCACCTGAATAAAGCCTTGCTTTTGAAGTGATCTTCTTGGTGGGGGTCCTGCAACAGGCGTACAACCACATGAGTTTGAGTTCCAGCCAAGCCTGGGTGGGAGAAGCTACTCTGCCTGCAACCTTTTTCTCACCAATGCCCCAAGCACTATTGCTTCTCCATATATTTGCTTATACTTGCTTTCTCTAGTTCTGAAGACAGAAATCAAACCCAACTCAGCTTAGCACCTGCTAGCTAGGAGCTTCAATTGTATTCTCCCCAATGTATCCTGGGGAGTATTTCCATCGGGTCTTGCCATTCTGGTCCACTGTAACAGCCCAGCCTTGATGCCTAGCCCTGAGGGCAGAGATGGGGGAACACCCTGACATCTTGATTGTCCTTTTCAGAAACATGGCAGGCACTTGACCAGTCACAGATTGATGAGTGACTGCTACACAATGCCAGAGGTGAAGAAGGGCTGGGGTACAAAGACTGACTGGAGTAGCATTCTGAAAAAGCCATAATCTCTGGGAAGTAGAAGTGTGGCTCCAGTAGGAGAGAACTAGTAATGTGCAAAAAGCTAAGTGGGAAGCCCTGAGCTCAAGCCCCAGTACCAGCACCAATCAATCAATGAGAAAAGAGCTACAATGTGCTCTCAGTGCCACTGGTGATGTGCAGGATAACCCAGCACCAGGGCTTTGGTGCCACACACTGTCTCTAAGAAGCCAGCAGAGATAGCAGACACCATGTCCTTTTTGCTGAGCTTCCTGTAACACAGACTCTTGCAGGAGCAGCCTAAATTCATTTCTTTTTCATTTCCTTGGAACACCACTGCTGCTAAACTAGGACAAATCCTAGAACAGGCCACCCACCTGCCCACCCACCTGTAAGGCAACATGGATTTAACCTGACACCAGGAGATCTCATCTGAGAGCATCCAATTATCAAAGCCAATTATCAAAGCCAAAAAAAGTTAAAAAAAAAAAAGCCCAGGACACAAAGGATAAATCTGGAGTGAAGATGTGCTCCTTCTTGCCAGGCCCAAAGAAACATAGGTCCCATGGTTTCCTTACTTACAATAACTAGTATATGTCAGGGACAAGCAGAAAAGGTCAAAAGCTATGTACATATGACCAAATAAGATGATGTCAAGCGAAATGAACCCCAAGATAGGGACACAAGTTTTGTCTTTTTCTTTCTTGCTATGGTTTCTAACGTATTTATAATGTACCATGTGATTTTTTTTTTGTTTCTTTGTATGTTCTTCCCCCAAGGTATACCCCCTGTTTTCACTGTATTTGATGTCAATGCCCTGTATCTTGTATATACAGTTTTCTAATTTGGGGAGGGAAAGGGAAAAAACAAAATATTTAAATAGGGATACAGGTTGATCCATTGTAACAATGAGATGTACAAGACACTATGTTGAAAAATGAACTTTACAATTTAGGCATGGGTAGGGGGTGTGGGGGTTATGGAGCGTATTTGTGGAGGTGGGAAGGAAGGGATGGTAGGGGAAAAGCAAAAGAGGAGGCAGCAATGCTTGATAAGAAATGTACGCATTACCTTACTCATGTAACTCAACCCCTCTGTACAGCATTTGTACAATAAAAAATGTATTAAAAAAAAGATGTGCTCCTTCTCATCAATAATGCTCTTAAGCATTTAGGTGTTTTCATATCTATTACTTCAACTATTCTTATAAAATTTTCCTGAAAATACTCCAAATTATAGAGCTCAGAGATAATTGTCCTCATTTTACAGATAAGGGCATTGAGGTTCAGAAAGGCTCAGAAAGTGGGCTGGTGCAGGGTTCAAGTAGTAGAGCAACTGAATAGTAAGCAGCAGGCTCTGACTTCAAATGCTAGTACAACCAAAAAAGAGACAGAGGAAGGAAGGCATGGAGGGAAGGGGAGGGAAGGAAGGAAGGGGTCAGGGCTGACATGAAAGGAGGGTAATGAATGATCCCACACTCTAACCACTCTACAATATTCTCTATTCTGCATTCTAAAGAAGTTTGAAAGAGGGGCTGGGAAGATGGCTCAGTGGTAGAGTGCTTGCCTTGCATGCCTGAGGCCCTGGGTTCGATTCCTCAGCACCACATAAGCAAAAAGAAAAAAGCCAGAAGTGGTGCTGTAGCTCAAGTGGTAGAGTGCTAGCCTTGAGCTGAAGAGCTGAGGGACAGCGCCCAGGCCCAGAGTTCAGGCCCCACAACCGGACCCAAAAAAAAAAAAAAAAAAAAAAGAAGTTTGAAAGAATGGTTTGATAGTACCTACTACAGTTTCAACTGTCAAGGGCCTTTGCTTGCTAGGCTGGTACTCTACCAAAGACTGGTACACTACCACTTGAACCATACTTCCAGTACTGCCTTTTCCTGTTTTTTTCAAGACAGGAGTCTATTCACATCTTTTTTTTTTTTAAATGGATACTGGTACTTGGGCTTGGACTTAAGGCCTTGTGCTCTCACTTGTCATTTTTCCTCAACTCTGCTGTTCTTGAACCACACCTCCACTTCTGGCTTTTTAATAGTTAAACAGAGAGAAAAGTCTCACAGATTTTTCTGCCTAGGCTGGTTTCACACTGTGATCCTCAGATCTCAGCCTCCACATTAGCTAAGATTATAGGCATGAGCTACCAATGTCCACCTTTTATCTATTTTTCTAGAGCAGCTCCAGGGACTCCTTGAGATTTATCTGCCAAGTAAGAAAGTTTTATTCCTAGGAAAATTCTGTCCCCATGTTCTCAGAGCCTGTCACTACCTCCCCCACAGCCTATGGGAACCTTGTCCCAGACTCCCTATGTTAGCAAAATGAGCTCCCTTCCCATAGTTTAATACACTCCTTCTCCTCTCCACAGCTGAGCATGCTCCCTTCTTAGGCAACACTAGGCCCATTTAAAAACACAGTAAATAATCAGCCTCCACAAACTTAAGATGGCATTTCTCTGGAGCAGCTACAACCATATAAGGCAACAAGAGCCCCTTAGTGTGACCTTCAGGTCTGGGCAGATGCAGGGCCTCTTATCTATTATTTGGACAGCAGCCTAGTCTGCCATGATGAAGCCCCTGGCCCTCACCAGGGTCACTACCTCCTAGTCACTTGTATCACCTCTTAATCCTCCTAGGTTATACAGGTCACCTCAGAAAATACCAGATGATTCTTCTCACTGCTACCCTGTGAGAAGGGGTCTTGCCAGCCCCCCTCCCAGCAATAAACCTACCTTTGTTCTCTGTACCTACCTGTCTCGTGGTTCTCTGACAAAGTGCAAATACTGCTCTTTTTACCTAAAAATCATTTACCATCCCTCTAAATTACCTATACTCCCCAACTCCATGGTGCAGAGCATAGGTGAAGTGATTTCTGTTTTTAAATCTCATTGGATTGTGGGTTGATCACCTCCTATGGTTCTTCCAACTACAAAATAGGATGAGTATATCTTTGTCTCCAGTTGGTTGATCTCAGCAGACTTAAACCTTTGGAAAGAAAAAGGGTTTCTCTTCACCTTATGTGCTTTTCAGAGACCACTTTTATAGTAAGTGGTCTGTTTAGTTCCTTAACAGTATTCTTAATTGTTGGGTGCCAGTGGTTCACACCTGGAATCCTAGCTACTCAGGAGGCTGAGATATGAGGATGGCAGTTTGAAAACAACCTGAGACGTCTGTGAGACCTTACCTCCAATTAACCACCAAAAGTCAGAAATAGAGATGGGCCTCAAATGGTAGAGCATCAACCTTTAAGCAGAACTAAGCAAAAATGCTCTGGCTCTGTGATCACACCCCAGTACTGGCACAAAACAACAACAACAACAAAAAGTCCGCAGTTCCAATAACCACTGTCATATTTATTAATTTGCTTGTTTACCACCTAGGTGTCTCTTCCACAAGAATGCAAGGCACATATCTTGCTGGTTACATAGTTGGTACAACAATAAATGTACTGAATGAATGAATGAATGAATGACTCGATCCATCAAACAACCAATGAATCAATCTTATTTGCATTTGACCACTGTCTAAAGCCCACAATATCTCAATTGCAATAACCAAATTAGGTACAATAGTCAAATAACCTCATGAAGTAGGATAGATAATAGCTTTCTATTTTTCTTCAGCATAAAAATAAAATTAGTGCACAGAAATGGAGGGACAAAGGATGAACAAAAAGCAGTGGTAAGCCTGACACCAGTGGTTCACACCTGTAAGCCTAGCTATTCAGAAGGCTGAGATCTGAGGATCACGGTTCAAAGCCAGCCCGGCCAGAAAAGTCCATGAGACTCTGATCTCCAATAAACCATTAGAAAACTGGAAGTGGTGCTGTGGCTCTAGCTGCAGAATGCTTGCCTTTATCTGAAGAGCACAGGGATAGCGCCCAGGTCCAGAGTTCAAGCCTCACACCGACAAAAAATAAATAAATAAATAAAACAGAGGAGAAAGCTGCAAATACATGAAGGCAGGAGCCAGCTCCTCCCTAGAGCCTCCCTCTGCTACCATCCATTCTGCTTTCCACTTTCTCAGACCTCTCTAAGAAGTCTGTCTCCCTTCTCATGATCAGTCATGGAGCAGAGCATAACTTTTCTGGCAGATGTAAACTTCTAGAGTGTACATCAGGGGCTGCACCTTGGATCCCTTGTGCCATTCATGATGTCAAGCACACAACAGGCTCTCAAATGGCCTCCAATTCTGTCACACTCCTCCCCTGAAGAGCTGGAGTCTGGTTCTCTTCCTGCACAGAGGTAGCATTTCAGATATTATTTCTAACTTAATGAATAGAGCTTCTGCCCCTGCCCGCGGGGTCGGTCAACAAGGGCTCGAAGAGGAACTGACCTGAATGAGAGACAAACCAGACATGAGGAAGGAGACCAAGACAGGGTTCTGATCAAGGTCTCAAACTTTATTTTTTACACAGCAGTATATATAGCACGCTGAGCAGGGTAATTAGCATCAGCAGGTCAATAGGGTTGCTAGGCACCAAAACTGCAAAGTGTATCTTGCAAAAGGTCATAGGTGGGGAATCTTCAGAAGGTGCCAATCAATGTTGTCATAGGTAAGTTTTAAGGCTTAGTGGCTCTTCTTTTTTTGGGTCCAGTCGTGGGGCGTGAACTCTGGGCCTGGGCGCTGTCCCTTAGCTCTTCATCTCAAGGCTAGTGCTCTACCACTTGAGCCACAGCGTCACTTCTGGCTTTTTTCTTTTTGCTTATGTGGTGCTGAGGAATCAAACCCAGGGCCTCAGGCATGCAAGGCAAGCGCTCTACCACTGAGCCACCTTCCCAGCCCAAGGCTTAGTGGCTCTTATGTAAAGTGGTGGAGGTTCTTATGCAAAGTGGTGGTGCCAAGCAATGTTTTCAAACAGGGTATCAATAGGCTCCAAGGCTTAACAGCTCTTATCAAAGGTAGTAGCTGTGTTTTCTAGCAAACAGCACTTGGTTCCCAGCAAGCTTCAAGTATCATGGACATGTTCAGAGACTACATTTAGGTCAAAGAGGGAATAGAGCTGTCAGCTTGATCTTTTCCTCCTTCCTGAATCATTTGGTCTAGGGAAATCAAGCTACAACACAACACTGTGAGCAGACCACCCAGCTCCAGTTGAGACCCCAGAAGGGTGAAGAGCTAGATATCATGACTACAATCTCACACGAACCAGACCACTTCATACAGCAAAGTGCAAATCCCTGACCCACAGAAACTATGAGGTGTTTGTTCTATAAGTCACCAGATTCTAGAATTTGTTAGGAAAAGTGAGGAGAGGAGCAGAAGGGAGGGAAGGGAGGGAAGGGGAGAGAAGGGAAGAGGGAGGGAAGTGGGGGAGGCCTCTAGCAAAAGCTAAATCACACAGCCCAGACATACTCTGCTCCAGCCAACTCTGCTGGAAACTAGTTTCACCTCTTGCTCTTTCTTTTCCAGCCCCAAAGCCCCGGGCAACCACACAGCCCTCCTGGAACTATGCTCTTCCTGCCCTTTTACATTTGCTTTTTCCTGGGGGAGTGAGGAACGGGGAGGGTCCTTTTGCTCTTCCTAACATCCTTTTTCCATTTTATTTGTTCTATTCAATGCATTTTAAATTTTGGATTTTTCACAGCCTTTATATATATTGGCTGTGACCATTCCCCACATTCATTTGATCATTCCCTCCCCCCACCCCGCCTCATCTATCTACATTTAATGTTTTGAACCATATGGACCAATTCGAAGTTTGTACGTGGGCTGGGAATATGGCTTAGTGGTCGAGTGCTTGCCTAGCACACATGAAGCCCTGGGTTCAATTCCCCTGTACCACATAAACAGAAAAATAAGAAGTTTGTGTATATATGTGTGTGTGTGAGTGTATATGAAAGAGACAGAGACACTGACAGAGAGAGAGACAGAGGGGGAGAACAAGCATTCCATGTAGTAAGAGGCAGGTGGTTTTCATGCAGTCAATGTGGCTGGGAACAGAGGTGGGGAAGACAGGAGAGGAGGGGACCAGGAGTAGTTTCCTACAGGAGAGCCAGGGGCATTATTCACATTTCCAGAGATCACTATGACTGATGAGTAGAGAAAGTCATAAAAATACCACAGGTCAAGCACATCTTTGCCTCAATTTCAAAATCTAAAACATTAATAACTTCTTAAATAACTCATTTAGCAACAAAATCTGATCTAAAAAGACACGTGTATTAATAGTCTTTATTTATCCAATTCATGTGTTGTCTGAATACATTTTGGCCATGGGGGGAGGGAGGTGCCTGACCACAGGGAACCAAGGCTATTCCACAATACACTGTATGCACTGTGCCAACATTCCTAATTTTAAGAACACTTGTGTGGATGTTGCAGACTGAATGCTTGGGTCCCTTCTGCCAAATTCACCAATGTGCCAGAATTTGGGGTGATTATTTCATGAGGAGGGAGCCCCAAGAGTGGGATTAGTGTCTTCATGAGAAGAAACAGGAGCTCTCCCCTGAACACTGTCTTCACCCCTAATTGTTAATTGCAAAAAAAGCAATTAGCTATAAACTAGCACCTTGACCATGACCTTGACTCTGGCAGCCTTGAGCTCAGACTTTCAGTTTCCCCAACATGAGAAATACAAGATTCTGTAAATCCTCTGTTCAAGTTCTGTTCTCTCAGCTCACACTGACAAAGACCACCAATTATCAATATTTTAATTCTCTGCTGCAACACAACCATCATTGCCCACTATGCAGAATGCGATACAGCCATTCCAGATGTTGACCTTCCAACTACCACAGTGGTGTGAGACCCTTCAGGGGGAGGATGGTGGCCAGGCATGGCCTCTCCAGGTCCAGCTCCTGGCAGAACAACTGCTCTATTTAGCTGTGCACAGGATGGAGATCAACATCATCCAACACCAACATCTCACACCACCAATTTCCTTCCCTATGCCTTAGCAGAGCTTTCAGTAAGTTCTCCGCCACTAGGTAAAAAGCATGGCTTTCCCCTCTCCAAGTCGCACTTGGACTCTTTCTTGAGAACTCTGCCACGGCCCTGAGCAGAAGGTGTTTGGAACCACTTCCTCAGCCATGTGATGGCAACTCAGATAGTGGCTGCTCCTACAGCTGATATTCCTATGTCCTTTACAGTTTTTTTTTAAATTTTGGTGCCAGTCCTGGGGGTTTGAACTGAGGACCTGGGTGCTGTCCCTGAGCTTCTTTGGCTCAAGGCTAACACTCTACCACTTCAGCCATAGCTCTATTTCTGCTGCCCAGACTGTCTTCCAATTGCCATCCTCAAATTTCAGCCTCCTGAGCAGCTAGGATACAGGCTTGACCAACTGGCTCGTTAGCAAATCTCTCATTAGTCTATTCTCTTGTTTTATAGTTAAAAAATCCTCTGCGTTAACCTGGTTGAAGCCTGACTCTGAATTCTAAAGTGTGTCCACTACAGAGGGTCTAGGTTAAGAGAACCCACACTGGGCATAACAATGGCATCACTATCACAGTTACTAAGCACCAGGCACTATTCAAAGTGTGTGTGTGTGTGTGTGTGTGTGTGTGTGTGTGTGTGTGTAAACTCATTTAATCCTAAAACCTATCCCCTGAAGCACTAAGTAGTATAATTATGTCCATTTTATTGGGGAGGGTCAGTGCTAATCAGCCGGGACAGGAAAATCTGTGAGATTCTTTTTTTTTTTATTTGTCTGTCACGGGGCTTGAACTCTGGGCTTGGGCATTGTCCTTGTGCTCTTCAGCTCAAGGCGAGTGCTCTACCACTTGAGCCAAGGTGCCACTTCCAGTTTTCTAGTGGTTTATTGGAGATAAGAATCTCATGAAAGGTGAGCGCCCCCATGGCTCACGCCTGTAATCCTAGCTACTCAGGAGGCTGAGATCTGAGGATCCCAGATCAAAGCCAAGAAAGTCCATGAAACTCTTATCTCCAATAAACACTCAGAAAACCAGAAGTGGCACTGTAGCTCAAGTGGTAGAGAGCTCGCCTTGAGCTGAAGAGCTGAGGGACAGCACTCAGGCCCAGAGTTCATGTCCTATAATCGACAAAAAAAAAAAAAAAAGAGTCTCAAGAACTTTCCTGCGCGGATTGACTTGGAACCATGATTCTCAGATCTCAGATTCCTGAATAGCTAGGATTACAGACTTGAGCCACCAGCCCCCAGTGTCTGTGAGATTCTTATCTCTAATTAACTACCAAAAGAGCCAGAAGTGGAGCTGTGACTCAAGTGGTAGACCACTAGCCTTGAGCAAAAGAGGTTAGGGACAACACCCAAGCACAAAGCTCAAGTCCCAGGAGAACGTCTCCACTCTCCCTCCCCCCAAAAAATTAAAGAAATGACAAAAGAAAGAGATTAAGAAATGTATTCAGGCTGGGCAGTGATGGCTCACACCTGTTATCTTAGCTATTCAGAAGGCTGAGATCTGAGGATCATGCTTTAAAGCCAGCTTGGGCAGGAAAGACCATGCTAGATTATTAGACTTTCCCAGAAAACCTCACAGACATCCAGGTACAGAGAATAAAGAAAAGTTTATTGCCAGGAAAGGACCCGGCAAGAAACCTTCTCACAGGGGAGAAGTGAGAAGCAGCACCAGCTATGTCTAAGGTGACCTATATAACCTAGGAGGTTTAGGAGGGGCTAGAAAGGATGAGGAGGCAGAGACCCTGGTGTGGAAGTGTGGGCCAGGGGCTTCATAATGGAAGATGAGGATTTATGGCTACTGTCCAAATAGTAGATAAGGGGTCTCTCAACTGCCCAGACCTGAAGATCACTCTAAGAGGCTCTTGTTGCTTACATGGCTTATATGGTGGTAGCTATTCCAGAGAAGAGCCATCCCAAGGTAGAGGGTGTTGGAGGCTGATTATTTACTGCCTTTACCAAGTGGGCCTGGTGTTGCCTAGGAAGGGAACATACTAAGCTGTGGAGAAGGGAAGGAGTGTACTAAGCTATGGGAAGGGAGTTCATTTTGCTAACTGTCCATGAGACTCTTCTCTCCAATTACCCATCAAATTACCCATCCAATTACCCAGACACAGAACTGTGGCTCAAGTGATAAAGCTCTAGCCTGGACCAGAAAGGCTTAGGGAGAGCGCCTACGTTCTGAGTTCAAGTCCAGGACCAGCACCAAATAAATAAATCAATAAATAATGTATCTAAACACATATAACTAGGACAGTGATGTCTGGATCAAACCCAGACAAAACAGAGGTCTTGAAAGGTTGGTATTAAGGCAGAATGAGAATGAGGCAAGGAGACAAGGGGTAGTAAGGAAGGCAGTCTGAAAGGTACCACATGGCCTTTACTGGGCTCTCAAGGTCATGTCTGAAATTCACTGTCTGGCAGCAGTACAACAGGTCTGAAGGTCAGAGACTGGGTCCCTCCCTCTAGGAATATTGGAGTACCAGTCTGGGGCACATTCAGTATTCAGTAAGAAACTGATGGATGACTCACATGTAAATGAAGCAGAACCATAGACTCAGCCAGCAGCCCTCAATCAGGCTGAGACTGCACAGCAAGGCCTGGAACTGGAGTGTACACATCCTTCCCAGGATCATCCTGGGCTTCTCCCTGACTCACCTGGCCCAGCTATAAATGCCTGACAGAGGTAAACAAAACAATTAGTTGGCTGCATGACTTAGCTACTAAACACAGTATTCCATGAACTGCAAGGTAGACTAGGCAGACCCAGCTCTGCCTATGGCCCAGCTTCTCCCAAACCTGGGGACTTTGACTACACCTTGCTGTTTTCCCAGTCTGGACTGCTGTCTGTGCTGCACCTCTGCCTAGAATCACATGGCTTCCCACCCCTTCCCTAGCCTTTAGGGCCTGGCTGAATCATCACACTCAACTTGAAAAGAATAGTCAGCGCTTCCCTTTTCAGGAGGCCAGGCTCTCCCATGAACTTGCACACACCTGTACTCACAGAAGCCAGAGAGACACACTGCATTCTGGGATTAGGACTTCAGGCTCTGCAGGCCAGTCAGCATTTCAGCAGCCAGCTGTGTGGCCCTGAGTGAAGCATATCTCTTGCCCTATGCTTAGTACCCTCATCTATAAAATGGAGCAATTATGGTCCACATATTATTAGGCTGATGTGATCATGAGCAGGGTACCAGATACTGCAATCCTAGTTAATGAAGAGGCTTGATAAAGAGAGTCACACTTCCAAATCAATCCGGGCAGAAAAGTCTGCAAGATTTCATCTACATGGAAGGCAGTGTGTGCTTGTGATGTCAGGAAGAGCGGCAGTCTAGAATAAATGAATCACATTCAGGTATTCACTCAGGCAGGAAGTGAAATCCTATCATAAAAAAACAATCAGTAAAAAACAGGGCTGCAGACATGGTTCATTTGGCAGAGCACCAGCCTAGCAGAGTCCAAACCTCAGAACCCCCAGCCCCCTAGAGAAAAAGAACAATAATATAGAGAGTACTTAGTACTGCACCAGCAATAACTATTATATATGATGAATATCCTGAGCTCAGACGTTGCAGATTATTTGGCATCTGGATACCTGCAGGTGGGCACAGTAGATGAATGAAAGGATCCATTCTCTTTTAGCATCAGCTGCTGCTCTCCCTGGCTCCATGCTTCCTTCATGTTCCTTCACTTACCTTCTTGAGACATCTGTGCTTCCCTCATCCTAGGCTTACAACTACCCACAGCCACAAGAATCCTGCAAGTGGATTTTACATCTAATATCAGCTTTGGGTTTCAGTTGAAACACTAAATACAACAAGGAAAAGGTGCTTTTCAATTTTAATTTTATTTCTTCTTGTCATTATGGCTTTTTTGTTTTCTGGGTTGGCTAATGGGTCACTGGGAATTCAGTCACTGAAGTTGTTACTTGTTTTGGCTAGAAATGTTATTTATGTAATAAATACCAATATGGGGGATGATTAAAACACACACATTGACACACACACAAAAACAAAAACAAAACAAAACAAAAAACCTTCCCTCACTGCCTCCTGCCTCCCTGCCTCCTGAAGTCCAGCTTCTATAGCCCAGTCATCAAAGCATTGTGACCGGTCCCTTACCCACCACTGCAATTACTCTCTAGCAGATATTAACAGAACTTTCAGTGACTCGGCCTCACCCGTTATAGCTGGAATAGGCCCCCTCTTACCACGTGAGAGGCCCAGTCATACTGCATACACATGACTACAGTCTTGATCTTCTTAAGGACCACCTTAAAATTTACTCACTACTTTAGCCAGGCACAAGTGGCTCATGCCTGTAATCCTAGCTACTTAGTAGGCTGAGATCTGAGGGTCTTGATTCAAAGCCAGCCTTGGCAGGAAAGTCTATGAGACTCTTTTCTCAAATGAACCACCACATAACCAGAAATGAAGCTGTGGCACAGCACCAGCCTTGAGCAAAAAAGTTAAGGGACAGCACTCAGAGCCTACATTCAAACCTCAGTATTTGCATCAAAAACAACAAAAACAAACAAACAAAAAAACATCTTATCACTTGCAGAAGCCTTTTCAGATCTCCACAGCATAATCTCTTCATGGTAAAACATTCCACTGGTCTCCTCTTCCAGAGGGAATTATTCTATGTCCTGCCTTGCATGCTACAGCTCTGTCAACTCATTTGTGTTCCCTGTTACACTGAGAGTGTTTGGGTTTGTTTCTTTCTTTCTTTTTGCCAGTCCTGGGGCTTGAACTTGGCCTAGGTGCTGTCCCTGAGCTTCTTTTGCTTAAGGCTAGCACTCTACCACATGAGTCTCAGCAACACTTCTGGCTCTTTGTCTTTATGTGTACTGAGGAACCCAGGGCTTCATGCATGCTAGGCAAGCACTCTACCACTAAGCCACATTCCCAGCCCTGGGAGTGGTTTTTTATAACTACCACACAGAACTCCCCCAAATTTAGTTTGGATCCAGAACAAAACTGTTGGTATCAATGTAGATGGAACTCAGATCAACTGAGAGACATTGTAGTGGAGTGACAAAACGCAAGGACCACATATTCAGACAATGATGTTGATGGAAATCTCTTAATCAGGAGAGTGGTTTTAGTTAAAGAACACATATGGGCAGTGGGATTTGTTAATCCTCCATGGAAGGAAGGATCATTTGTAAGAATTAAAAAAGGAACAGAAGGAGCTAGAAGAGATCAAGACAGTTATCCCTACCTCTGGGATCGCTTGGTGTGCTTTGGCCAAAAGTAGCATAACCCGGGGCTGGGAAGGTGGCTCAGAGGCAGAGCGCTTGCCTTGCATGCATGAGGCCCTGGGTTCAATTCCTCAGCACCACATAAGCAAAAAAAAGAAAAAAGCAGGAAGTGACACTATGGCTCAAGTGGTAGAGCGCTAGCCTTGAGCTGAAGAGCTGAGGGACAGTACCCAGGTCCAGAGTTCAGGCCCCATGACCGGACCCCCCCCCCAAAAAGAAGCATAACCCCAATCTGACTTCGTCTTTGTAGGGGTAGTCTTTCCAACAAAGTAGCGTAGGATTAAGGCCCCACTCTATTCCAGCAGGAACACCCTTTAACCATGTTAATTACAATCACCCTGTTTCCAACTAAAGTCATATTCTGAGGATTGAGTCTTAGAATTTTAACAGGTTGTTACTGTGTGTGTGTGTGTGTGTGTGTGTGTGTGTGTGTGTGTGTGTGTGTGTGTGTGTGTCTCGTGCTGCTACTGCAGCTTTAATTCAGGGCCTGGGAGCTGTCCCTTCGCGTTTTCACTCAGACTTTTTGGTGTTAACTGGACACTAACTGGACATTGCTACCTGACCAGGCTTTGAACTGTGATCCTCAGATCTCAGCCTCCTGAGTAACTATGATTGCATGTGTGGGCCACTGGTATAACAGATCTTATTTGAGGAAACAATTCCATCTGTGAATCCGTTTACCCCTTCATGGGGCCTAAGGAAAGACTGAGTCACTGGGATGCAGCCTTTCTCCCTAAGAGACCTACCTCTGGTCCCAAAGGACCCTCACCCTAGCTGCAGCAAACACCTTCCCCCCAACACAGTAAACAGAGGCCCACATTTCCAAGAACAAAATCTTACCCCAAAGAGACTCTTTTGTGCTTAAAAAGACCATCTCAATTATGAAATTGTAACTCTCTATACATCATCTTTATTATGGTGGTAAAAAATGGTTTTATAAGACCATCTGAAGGGAGAGAACTAGACAGATCCTCACTCAGAGACACCACCCACAAAGCCATGTAGGCGAAGGGGATGGACAGATTGATGCTAATGGACAGTTTAAGAGGAAGTCAAAAAAAAAAAAAAAAAAAGAGGAAGTCAATCAGTTCAGGCCAGGAACCAGCTGCTCTTCCAGGAAGCTCATCCTTCTGAGGTATCTGATCTTACCTGAGGAAATGAAAGCACAAGAATGCAGCCTCCTGAGGGACAATGTGTACAGTGTCTCCTAGCACCAAGAGCAGAAAGACTTCCAAATGACATACAAGGGAACAGCAGCAGATAAAGAGTCCTGGATGCCCGGCATCCATTGCTCAAGCCTATAACCCTAGCTATTCAAGATGCTGAGATCCGAGGATAGAGATTCAAAACCAGATAGGGAAGACAAGTCCATTAGACTTTTACCTCCAATTAATCACCAAAAAGCCAAAAGTAGAGTATGGCTCAAATGGTAGATTCACAGTCTTAAGCAAGAAATGCTAAAGGCAACCAGGAGCCAGTGGCTCATGCCTGTAATCCTAGCTACTCAGGAGGTTGAGATTTGAGGATCGTAATTCAAAGCCAGCCTGGGAAGGAAAGTTTGTAAGACTCTCATCTTCAATTAACCACCAGAAAACCAGAAGTAGCAGTGTGGTTTAAGTGGTAGAGTACTTGCCTTGAGCTGAAGAGCTGAGGGACAGTGCCCAGGCCCAGAGTTCAAGCCCCACGACTTACAAAAAAAGAAAGAAATGCTAAGGACAGTGCCTAGGCCCTGTGTTCAAGCCCCAATACCAATAAACACACACACACACACACACACACACACACACACACACACACACACACACACACACACACACACACACACACACACACACACACACACACACACACACACACACACGGAATCTCAGCAGGAACACAACAGTCAGTCAAGATACTGATGCTACTATGTGCTTGTCTTTGGAAGAATCAGTTCATAAGACAGATGAGGTCCTGAATCTTATGGTGCTCACGATCTAATGAAGCAGAAAAACAAACAAGTAAACCAACAAGCAAGCAGATTCTAGTCAGTGGATCATTCACAGATATGTTGCAGAGTGATAAGGGAATTTCTAGACGTCAGCTCTAAGAGATGCCTATCAAAACAGATGCCCGTGGCTTGTTTCTGTAATCCTAGTTACTCAGGAGGCTGCAATCTAAGGGATCACCCAGACAGGAAAAGCCCATGAGGCTCTTATCTTCAATTAACCACCAAAAAAGCCAGCATGGGATTGGTAGTTCAAGTGGAAGAGTACCAGCCTTGAGTAAAAATGTTCAGGACCCAGGATGAAAACAAAAAAAGCTAACAATAACAACACCAAAGGCTGTCTGAGGGGGCTGGGAAGGTGGCTCAGTGGTAGAGCACTTGCCTTGCATGCCTGAGGCCCTGGGTTCAATTCCTCAGCACCGCATAAGCAAAAAGAAAAAAAGCCAGAAGTGGCACTGTGGCTCAAGTGGTACAGCGCTAGCCTTGAGCTGAAGAGCTGAGGGACAGCACCCAGGCCCAGAGTTCAAGCCCCACGACCAAAAAAAAAAAAATGGCTGTCTGAGGTGACACTAGAGCTGAAACCTCAAAGGTGAAGAGAACTAAGTCAAAGTTGTTAGGAAGAGCATTCATTCATTCTCTGAGCAAAAACCTAAGGTAGGAAGTGAGCCCCCTGTGTAAGACAGCCAACAGGCTGGAGTGTGATGGTGAACACAACCAACACACACAAAATGAAGCTGGAGGGGTACAAAAGGGCCAGACAAGGCAGGAGCTTGAACTTGAGCAGTAGCTGCAAGGCACTAATGAATTCTAGAAAAGAGATAGGAGCCTCTGATTTTACTCATAAATGCATTCTCTGGCTGGGTGTTAAAAATGGACTTAGATTCCAGCAGAAGTGGGGAGAAGAGCTAGGAGCGTTGAGCAAGGATCCAGGAAAGCTAGGATAGGGTAAGAGGAGGGAAATGGGCGGAGTCAGAATCAAAGTTTGGGCCAGATTCAGTAGAGAACTCAGAGCTTCACTGAGATCCCAGGGCTAAAGCAGGAACATTAGAACTCACTCTCCCAAGTCACACAACATACAGATAAGGACACAGAGGCTCTGTCAGGTCAAGGGTCTATCCAGAGTCAAATAGTTCAGGATGGCCCCCACCTCACAATGCAGAACTTCTACCAGGAAGAAATCAGAATAGGGTTGGCAAATAAAGCTTTATTGAAATACAGCATATTCAGGTGATGAATGTACTGTGTGTGGCTATATACATACTACAGTGGCAGAAGCGAGTGGCTATAGTGGAGACTGTATTATCTACAAAACCATATATTAGGCTCTGGACTACATGATCACATACAACACACTGGTTATATTTGGAACTAGAGCTGCCAGAGACAAAAGAAGTGTAAGGTTCAGAGAGTAAATCTTGGGAATCCTCTCTCCCTAGCCATAGGCTCACCCTAGGGGCTGTCCTGCTGAGAGGACTCCTTCAACATTACTTCACTCCTGGGAAGGCCTTAGGAAAATGACAAACCCACCATAACATCCATGCCACTATGCTGTACAAATTACATTCTATAAACATTTCCAAAAGACATAGATGAATTCTACCTGCCAGGAAAGATACAAAAGGAGACAGAAATGATGAAGAGCCTCTAAGTCACTATGGGCCACAGCAGATTACCTAAGCCCTGCTGAGCTAAACTGAGTGAGATCCCCCCACTGGGGTGTATTCAAGTCAAAGATGGCTGCCCATCTGACAGGGAAAAGGTTAAGAGAGATTTGACAGGGCTGGGAATGTGGCTTAGTGGTAGAGTGCTTGCCTAGCATACATGAAGCCCTAGGTTTGATTCCTCAGTACAACAGAAACAGAAACAGTCAGAAGAGATGTTGTGGCTCGAGTGGTAGAGTGCTAGTCTTGAACAAAAGGAAGCTCAGGGACAGTGCCAAGACCCTGAGTTCAAGTCCCAGGACTGGCACAAAGAGGAGAGGGAGGAGGGTGGAAGGGAGAAGGAGGGACAGGACAAGGAGTGCAGCAATTGTGGGTTCTAAAATGGTGTCTTAGGGGCTGGGAAGGTGGCTCAGTGGTAGAGCTCTTGCCTTGCATGCATGAGGCCCTGGGTTTGATTCCTCAGCACCACATAAGCAGGAAAAAAAAGCTGGAAGTGGTGCTGTGGCTTAAGTGGTAGAGTGCTAGCCTTGAGCTGAAGAGCTGAGGGACAGCGCCCAGGCCCAGAGTTCAGGCTCCATGACCAGACCCCAAAATGGTGTCTGATAGCCACCACACACAACCACACATACACACAGCCCAACACCAATTGGGAATGACACAGAGAGATGAGATTATTGAAAGCAGGGTTGGGGTCAAAGAGGCACATTAACACCACAAGGAGAACCCCACAAGGCTGGGGGAAGAAATCCACACCTGGACTTTCCTGCCCTTTATCTGCTACAGAGAGAAAGAGTATAAAACCTGATGATTCACATTAAAAGTCATCAAATGTCCCTTTAATACCTCTGGCATGGTGCCTGGCAGCCCTTCTTAATGTGGACTATTGTTCCCTGACAGTGCTTTGGTGGCAGAAGCAGTCACCTGCCTTGCCCACTGCCAGGGGAAAGCAGAGAGCAGAGGGAGGAGACGACATGAAGGAGGGAGAAACAGGCAGGAGTACCCAGACCCATGGAACGACACCTCTGGAAGACCCTCTTCCTACAGCTCACCGCAGATAAAGGATGACTCACCCCTTGCCACAGCACGTGACAGCTGCCCCAAGGAAGGCCAGGTGGAAAGAGATATGGGTCAAAAAATGAACCAGCCCCGCCCTATTCTTTTTTTCCTATGATAATCCTGGGGCTTGAACACAGGGGCTTGCCTGGGCCCTGGCCCAGAGTTTTTGTGCTCAAGGATAGTGCTCTATTACTTAAGCCACAGCTCCACATCTAGCTTTTTGGTGGTTCATTGGAGATAATAGTCTCCCAGATTTTGAACCATATCCTCAGATCTCAGCCTCCTGAGTAACTAGGATTACAGGCATGAGTCATTGGCTTCTGGCTCTGACAAGCCCCATTTTAGCTGTATTCTGCTGGCATGGGAGATAGGTAAAGCTCTATTTACAGCCAGGAAACAGAGGGTCCAGGGAGGTTAAATGCCTGGCCTCCTGAACTCAGTCAAACACGGCAACCATACAAGCCAGGCACAGTGGCTCATGCCTATAATCCTAGCTACTCAGGAAGCTGAGATCTGAGGATCATGGTTCAAATCCAGCCAGGGCAGGAAAGCCTGTGAGACTCTTACCTCCAATTAACCACCAGAAATCAGAAAGTGGGCTGTGGATCAACTGGTAGAGCACTAGCCTTGAGCTGAAGAGATGAGGGACAGTGCCCAGGCCCAGAGTTCAAGCCCCACCACTGACCAAAAAAAAAAACAAAAAACAAAAGTAATGGACTAAATGAATGGCAGCCAGTTATTACTATATATATCCTCCTCATTAAGATTCTTACAAGTAGTATTTTATGTTGTGTCTTCCATCATCTAAGGAAGCTGAGGAAAATTCAGCATTCACAGCTTCAACTTCTTAAAAACCCAAGAACAAGAAGAAAAACTGGGGCTGCTTTTTGTTTCCCCCTTCCTTCTCCTATCTCTATTCAGCAGAGGGCAGCAAACAGGAAGCATGGATAGATCAAAGAGTGAGAAAGAGAGCCACATGCAGAACCAGCTACACATGCATAAATACACCCCCCACACACAGCAAGTGGAATTGTTTAGCTTCCTCTAGCTTCCAAAGTATGAACAGTCTACCTCCTCATGCTAGGAACAGCAGGGGAAGTTGGAGAGACAGAAGCTCTTTTTCAGCTCAAGAGATTTTCAGTGAGCTGACTTTGCATGCACATGAGAGAGGAGCAGCTCTCAGAGCAGGGAGAGGAAAGCAGCCACAGAACTGACAAGAAAATTCTCAATGAAGACAGCTTTCAACTAATCATCTTGAGGCAACAAGGCTGGCAATCCTAACACCCAAGCTCTCCCCAGTGAGAAACTGAGGCCCATGCCATTAGCACCTCAGCCCAGCGGTGCCAGAGAGTGCTGATCTACAGGATACAGGTTCAGTGCTCCACAAAGACAGGGCTAGAGTGGCAAAGTGGTGGCATTTTGAGGGTCAAGTTTAGTCCCCACGATGTCAGCAGGGCTCTGACATGGACATCTGTCAGCCTCTTCTCAACTATCTTTCCCACCACCACAACCAGGAGTAGCCAGCTTCTTCTCTGTGTAAATGCTCTTTCCATATGACTGAGGTGGCCCAATCCCATCCCTAGCTCTAAGTAGGATAAGTCACCCAGCACAGCCCATCTTCTTGACTAGTGATTGTGAATGAATCCTATCATAATAAACACATCAGATCCAAAGTGGACCAATAAGTTTGTACAAGATGTTATGTCGAAAAATGAACTTTACAACTTTGGCGTGGGGGGATGGCGGAGCGGGGGGAGATGGGAAGGGATGGGAAGGAGAAACAAAGGAGGAGGCAAGAAAGCTTGGTAATAAATGTACTCATTACCTTGCCCATGTAATTGTAACCCCTCTGTAGTATTTTCACAATAAAAATAAAATAAAAGATTTAAACAGATCATGCTAAGATGTCTTTTCTATAGAGGCAACAGAGATAGATTCTCTCCTCTAGGGTCTGGGTATGGATATAAGGTCAAAAAGTGTTATATTTTACCACCAAGGTATGGAGGGGCATGGGGAGTACAGAGTGTTCAGTCTAATATAAAGGCAGAACCAAGAGAACTTAGAGAGAAGAAGCCCATGCCCTGACAGTACTACAAACTTCCAGATCATACCATACCTAAAGCCAACTAGACCTTGTGTGTCTTCTTACTCATTTAAGCCTGCCTGGCTCAATTCACTAGTTGCACCTGATAGTGAAGTGGCCCTACTTTCCATGCATAGCAGCAACAGTGCCACATGGCACGTGTGATTTACTTTCTCTACTTTCCTCTTGAATCCCTTCAGGTTATTCTAACTTCAGGTTATTTTACTTTCCCTTACTTTAAAAGTAATCCAGGCAAGGTGATTCAGGCCTGTAATCCTAGCAACTGAGGAGGTAAAGACTGAAGGATCAGAGTCTGAGGCCAGCCTCAGTCAAAAAACAAACACAAGAAATCTGAGAGACTTCATCTCAACTAATGATTTGAAGCAGTGGGCATGCTTGATATCTCAGCCATGGAAGAATCACAATGGCACATATCTATCTTTCCCAGTGACATAGGAAGCAGCAGGTTCACAGCGCAGGCATAAAATGAGATCCTACCTTAAGAATAACCAATACAAAATAAGGCTAGAGGCATGGAGTAAGTGCTAAGTTCCTACCTAGCAAGGGCAAAGCCCCAAGTTTAATCCTCAATATAACCAATTTTTTTAAAAATTACAGGCCAAGTGCCTATAATTCTAGCAACTCAGGTGACTGAGAGTAGGAGGATTGCAGTTTAAGGCTAGCAAGGGTAGAAACACTCATGAACCCTCATTTCAGAAAATAACCAGCAAACAGCACAACTATGTTTATCACAGCATTATTTCCATAGCTAAAATATGGAACCAACACAGATGCCCCTCAGTAGATGAGTGGATCAAGAAAATGTGATGTGATGTGTGTGTGTGTGTGTGTGTGTGTGTGTGTGTGTGTGTGTGTGTACACACACAATGGAATTCTATGTCTCCATCAGAAAGAATGACATTGCCCCCATTTGTTAGGAAATGGAAGACTTGGAAAAAATTTATTAAATGAGGTAATTCATTAAGTGAGGTAATCCAGGCCCAAAGACACATAGGTCCTATGGTTTCCCTTATTTGCAATAATGTCTAGAACAAGCAGAAAAGGTCAAAAGCTATGTACATATGACCATATAAGAGGATGTTAAGTGAAAGGAACCCCAAGATAGGGACACAGTGGTTTGTCCTTTCTTGCTATTGTTTTTAATATATTTATAATGTACTGTTTTTTGTTCTCCCCCCCCCCCCCGCCGTTTTCACTGTATTTGATTCCAGTGCCCTGCATTTTGTATATACATTTTTGTAATTTGGGAAGGTAAGGGAAATAAGAAAATGCTTAAATAAGGATACAGGTTGACCCATTGTAACAATGAGATGTAAAATACACTTAACAACTCCGTTGGGGGGAGTAGAGGAAGATGGGGGGTAGCTGAGGGAGGTGGGGAGGGAAGGGACGGCAGGGGATAAACAAAGGAGGAGGTAACAACAATACTGGATAGGAAATGTACTCATTGCCTTTATGTAACTGTAATCCCCCTATACAGTATTTTAATAATAAAATACATATAAAAGTAACCAGAGAGAAAGAGAAAAGGATTGAGCGAGCGAGTGAGAGAGCAAACGAGAGAGCAAACGAGAGAGAGAGAGAGAGAGAGAGAGAGAGAGAGAGAGAGAGAGAGAGAGAGAGACTGCAAGCTGGAGGCGTGGATGAAGCAAGCAAGTGAGCAAATGCATGGCACTGAATTCAAACCTCAGTACCATCAAAAATAATATTAAGTAAAAGACTGGAAAGAAAATTTACAAAAATGGATCTGCAAAAATAGTCAGGTATCACTAGCTACTCAGGAGGCTAAGATCTCATGATCATTAAAAAAAAAATCTCGCCGGGCGCTGGTGGCTCACACCTGTAATCCTAGCTACTCAGGAGGCTGAGATCTGAGGATCGCGGTTCAAAGCCAGCCCGGGCAGGAGAAACCGTGAGACTCCTATCTCCAATAAACCACCAGAAAACCGGAAGTGGCGCTGTAGCTCAAGTGGTAGAGCGCTCGCCTTGAGCTGAAGAGCTGAGGGACAGCGCCCAGGCCCGGAGTTCAAGCCCCATGACCGACAAAAAAAAAAAAAAATCTCATGATCATGCATGGTTTAAGGCCAGCCCATGCAAGAAGACCATGAAACTCTGATGCCCAATTAAGTACCAAAGGGGGGAGGGAACCCAGTGGGAAACAGAGATGTGGCTCATATGGTACACCACTGGCCTTGAGCGAAACAGCTCAGGGACAGGGTGTGTGTGTGTGTGTGTGTGTGTGTGTGTGTGTGTGTGTGTGTGTGTGTGTGTGTGTGTGTGTGTGTGTGTGTGTGTGTGTGTGTGTGTGTGTGTGTGTGTGTGTGTGTGTGTGTGTGTGTGTGTGTGTGTGTGTGTTGGGTGGGGAGGTTCTGTGTGTGTGTGTGTGTGTGTGTGTGTGTGTGTGTGTGTGTGTGTGTGTGTTGGGTGGGGAGGTTCTAGCAGCCAAATGGTGTAATTACGTACTGGCTGGGGTGTTTGTGTGTGTGTGTGTGTGTGTGTGTGTGTGTGTGTGTGTGTGTGTGTGTGTTGGGTGGGGAGGTTCTAGCAGCCAAATGGTGTAATTACGTACTGGCTGGGGTGTTTGTTTGTGTGTGTGTGTGTGTGTGTGTGTTGTGTGTTGGGTGGGGAGGTTCTAGCAGCCAAATGGTGTAATTAGGTACTGGCTACCAAAACTGAGGCATGCTAATTTGACTCATGAGGGAAATAACAGTAGACATGGATCTAGTATGTGGAGGGAAGAAAGTCTTTGCAGCAGAACACAGAGGACTTGGAGAGCACTGTGTTCATGTCTGCATTCCTCCTGTGAGAACTCGAGTATGTGATGTCCCTTTTGCTGCCTATTTCCATAATGGACTAGTGACTTCTCAAGCACCTCCCTCCCACTTTAACACTCACTCAGCAAAAATCCAGTTTTCCAAGTGCCACACCATGTGCTATGTACTCAAAGAACACAGTGTCAACACATCTCCACCTACTGAGGCCATGATGCACTTCTTAGCCACAGGAACCGCAACAGGCTACATCCTTTCCCCATTGAATTGTACATGCTACAAAGGCTAGATACGCTACCTCCATTCCCCATGCCATTGTGGTTGTTGGAGAAGCAAAAGTCTCATTTAAGTCTTTCTCTTTCTGACTATGACCCAAATATAAGATGCAAAGGTCAGGTATACGCAAAATACATAAGACACACACACAACTGGCTCACACAACTCAAATATCATTAGGGAAAATTAGGTGGTACAGGACATATTTCCAGCTGCCAAGTTCACCTCCAGGTATTTCTTTACACAGTGATGACATTCTTGATGCCATCTCAATATAACAGCTGACTGTGGACAAGAAATAATTAAATGGTTACCTAATCATTGCTGCATGGTTACCGTTTCAATAAGCCTTTGCTTTTGCATTATTGAATCCCTTATCTGTTATCTCTCACCAGAGCCAACAGATTAAAGGCTGAAAAAGTTTAGACCAAAACCTGAGAGATGGTATTACAATATGAACAAACTCTCAAGTTAGGGCCTCCTCAAAGATTACATTCGAAGTCTTAAAGTCCAAAGCTTTCCAATATGTGCTGCTAAACTCAGAACCACAGGACCTTAGAGATAGAAAGTCCTAACAGCCGGGCGCTGGTGGCTCACGCCTGTAATCCTAGCTACTCAGGAGGCTGAGATCTGAGGATCGCGGTTCAAAGCCAGCCCGGTCAGGAGAGACCGTGAGACTCCTATCTCCAATAAACCACCAGAAAACCCGAAGTGGCGCTGTAGCTCAAGTGGTAGAGCACTTGCCTTGAGCTGAAGAGCTGAGGGACAGCGCCCAGGCCCAGAGTTCAAGCCCAACGACCAACAAAAAAAAAAAAAAAAAAAAGAAAGTCCTAACAAAGACCTATGTCATTTAAAATAATTATTGTTAGTATAAAGGTGATGTGCAGAGGGGCTATAATTATTTTAGTTGGAAAAAAGAGTACGTTTCTTTTTAGCAATATCACTCCATCTCTCACCTTCTCCCAGTTTTTCCTTCCCTTTCCCATCCAAAACTTGTATAGTTCATTTGCCACATGCGGTCTAGTGAGTACTACCACTGAGTTTGTTCCCCTGTGTCAAAAATACCTATTTCTTACCTCACCAGAATTACTCCATCATTAACTTCACTTGAGCAGCAGTATTGAGAACTAGTTTGAGACCAGCTGATTCCAGGCTTAGTAGACTTAATTAGTAAAGTCTGCTTTAGCCATGGGAGGGGAGAGATGGATTTATAATATCTGTCTTGACCACAGAAGAGGAAACACCATTCTATTACATTTTCACCTTTCCTCCTTTGGAATTTAAACTAACTTCACAAAGGAGTAATCCAAGCCCAGAGTAGTTAAACCACTTTCCTAAGGTCACTGAGGGAGTTTAGTGCAGGAAAGAAGACCAGAAACCAGGCCTCTCTCCCCAGACTATCATCAGTGGGGCTCCTTGGTAGAAGCAAACGAAGAAAAACAACAACACACAGAGATTTGCTTGGCTAAATCAACAGCCCTTCCCAAGTGACATCAGATTTCACCACACTAAGCAGGCAGGGATTAGCAATCTAAGGCTACCAGCCCCTATGAAGAAAATTACAGAAATCATTCCAGGCTACATTTCCAAGCACTTAACTTTCTGATGGGTGCGATTTTGCTGAGAAGAATGAAAGGAAGTAGGGAGGCAGGGTGAAGAGGAAAGTATTAATTTTTGCATGTGATAAAAATAAAGTTCAGCTCTGATATGAGGAAAACTCCTGATCCTTGAAAATTAAAGTCATTGGTACTCCATTATCCCACCAATTTCCATTCCACTGAAGCTATTATCCAATTAAGTCAGTTCTCACCAGAGTTTATGGCTCAGAAGTGGGAAGGGACCACATCAAGTTTCCTAATGTGGGCTTTTAATAACCAGTTCCCACGCCTGAAATATGAAACAGATTCTAGAATTAAACCAAGTGTTAGGCAGATAAGCAGGGGGGATAGTAATGAGAGCAAGCCACAAATTAAAAGAAAGATGGCGTCACGGCTGGCTTTCCTACTTGGTTTGCAGCTTTCTGAGAAGCCAGCTGTCTGACCACATGAATTCAGAAACCCTAGAAGCATTATGTGTCCTTTATTTATTTTTTCAGGTAAGGGGTAGGTTTATTCATTGTTCCGGCTGGCACCAGGCCAAGATGGACCTCCACGTGGCTGGGAAAGGCCTGGGAAAGAGAGAGCTGGGAAAGAGAGAAAAGAGCTAGAAAAGAGAGCATCTGGCTAAGGTGGAAAAGAGAGAGCTAGGAAAGAGAAGGGAACTGGGCAGGAGAAGAGAAGGAAAGAGCTGAGAAAGAGCTAGAAAAGAGCAGAGAGAAGCCGGGCGCTGGTGGCTCACGCCTGTAATCCTAGCTACTCAGGAGGCTGAGATCTGAGGATCGCGGTTCAAAGCCAGCCCGGGCAGGAGAGACCGTGAGACTCCTATCTCCAATAAACCACCAGAAAACCGGAAGTGGCGCTGTAGCTCAAGTAGTAGAGTGCTCGCCTTGAGCTGAAGAGCTAAGGAACAACGCCCAGGCCCAGAGTTCAAGCCCCACGACCCACAAAAAAAAAAAAAAAAAAAAAGAGCAGAGAGAGGGCATCTGGGCCTGGGGTAGGCCTTATCTAGGGTATGGGTAGAGAAAGGTGTGGCCACAACAAATTCAGATGTGACCATTATGTGTCCTTTATAAATCAGATGTCCTGCCTAGCTCCAGAGTCACACTCAGGATGAACTAGGTGGCAGTTCTGTGACTTACATTCTAGCAAATGACAGCTAAGTGCTCTTTTAATCTTCAGTGGAAGAATCAAAGAGTTAAAGAGGACTGTTCAAATAGTGGGTTCATTGCCCTCAGATAAACTTCTCTCAAATCCACAAGGAACCTAATTTTTTTTGGACAAAAGTCCTGTCAAGACTTCCCTCCAGAGCCTCTGTGGTTACTTCTACAAGGAAGATCAATGAGGAGGTATTGTGGGAAGGTTCTCAACAATTACCAGAGTGACAGACTGAGCTTAGAACCAACTGGTCAACCCTTCATAACAGCGCAGAGTGCTTCAGATAGCAGATTTCCCAGACAGCAGCCTGATGCGCTGCATGCATGCGCAGGGATAGTGTGGAATGAAGACTGGAAGAAAGTCAGCCTCTTCCTTCAAGGCCAACTGCCATTCAAACAAGGAACTAACTGGGAAGGCCAAGCCCAGGGCTCTTCCTCTGCAAAGAGAGTAGAACACAAAAGGGCTGTGTGGAAATTTGGCAGGATCTTCCTGAAAGGCAGCAGCTGAATGCTGAACCTTATAGAACCTAGAAAAGCCTATCATTGCAAAAGAGCTCTTCTGCTGCACCCAGGAAGGAGAAATTTTCTGTAAAGGACGAACAGCCAGTTGACAACCCTTGAAACACCAATCCCATTCCCCACTTCCTCCTCCTCCTCCTCTTTATGCTATTCCAGAGAAAAAGAAATTAAACAGGCATTAAACCTGCCCCCTGAGCTCTCCACACACTGCAGGTGTGTTCCAAGGAACATCCATCCAGCTGTTGCTCTCCTCTCTTTCTGCCCCAAAGGCTGCTTTATTCAATCAATACCTTCTTGTACATGTGAGTACTTTTCTTTGAAAGCTCAGGCCAAACTGGCAGTTAACTTTGACCTTCTCTCTACACATCTAAGTCTATAGGAAATGAAAATCAGAACTTCTTTGGCACCTGCCTCAACTGAAATATGACAGCTTTCTTTAGGAAAAGGCAGACTGTCAAGAGCTCTTTTAGACCTGGTCACAGCTATTCCACAGGAGACGTGCACTTGGGCAGGACACACCCCCTTTGCCTGGGGCTTTGCCAATATAGAACCCCTGAACCTAGGGACGCTGTCAGGGACAATACTACAGGAAAAAGCAGTAGCCCTGTGTCCACTCACTGATCACATCACAGAATGCTGGCAACTCAACCAAGAGAAGGAGTTGGTGGATGATAAGCACATACAGCAAGTTAATGACAAAGCCAAACACAGCCCTGGCCTCTTCTCCCTGATACTGGTACAGGATAGGAATTGAAGGAGATTTCAAGAAAGGAAAACACACAAGACACAGAATTTAAGGGGGAAAAGGCTAGGCAGGCTATCAGGGCTTGAACTCAGGGTTTAGGAAAGGACCTTGCTAACTTTCCTTAGTTTCTGAACAGTTAAAATGTACCAGAAAGACCTATTAAAATCCCAATAACGTACATCACTGAAATACAGAAAACAGTCCAAAAATTCATATGGAACACCAAAGACCTAGAATAGCCAAAACAATTCTAGGGGATAAAGACAATATGGGAGGGCTATCCATGCTGAACTTCAAACTCTACTACAGAGCTATAATAACAAAGACAGCATGGTACTCGCACAAAAACAGACCCGAAGACCAATGGAACAGAATAGAAGATCCAGAAATAAATCCACAGGCCTACAGCCAGCTGATATTCGACAAAGGAGCCAAAGACATACAATGGAAGAAACACAGCCTCTTCAACCGCTGGTGCTGGGAAAACTGGGCAGCCACATGCAGAAAACTAAAAGTGGACCCCAGCCTATCACCATGCACCAACATCAACTCAAAATGGATTAAAGACCTTAACATTAAACCTGAATCTCTGAAACTACTGCAGGACAGAGTAGGAGAGACACTTGAACTAATAGGCACAGGAAGAAACTTCCTGAACAGAGTCCCAGGGTCACAACAAATTGGAGAGACTCGACAAATGGGACTACCTTAAAATAAAAAGCTTCTGCACAGATAAAGCTATTGCAACCAAGCTAGAAAGACAACCAACTAATTGGGAAAAAATATTTACCAGCAATATATCAGACAAGGGGTTAACATCCTGTATATACAGGCAACTCAAGAAACTAATCCCTCCCAAACCCAACAAACCAATTACTAAATGGGCAAGGGAACTAAAGAGGGACTTCTCAAATGAAGAAATAAAAATGGCAAAAAAACACATGAGGAAATGTTCATCATCCCTGGTGGTGAAGGAAATGCAAATAAAGACAACCCTGAGATACCACCTTACCCCAGTCAGAATGTCCCACATCCACAAATCAGCCAACGACAAATGCTGGAGGGGATGTGGAGAACGAGGAACGCTATTACACTGCTGGTGGGAATGTACACTCATACAACCACTTTGGAAAGCAGTCTGGAGGGTCCTTAGAAAGCTAAAGATTGACCTCCCTTATGACCCAGTCATACCACTTCTAGGCATCTACCCTGAACAACAGGAACCAATATACAAGGACACGTGCACCTCCATGTTTATTGCAGCACTGTTCGCAATAGCTAGGATATGGAAACAACCTAGATGCCCCACCACAGATGAATGGATCCAAAAATTGTGGTATCTATACACAATGGAATACTATGCAGCCATTAGAAATGACAAAATAATGGCATTTGCAGGGAAATGGATGGAGCTAGAAGGAATCATGTTGAGCGAGGTAAGCCAAGAACGAAGAGACAAACAGTACATGGTCTCCCTGATAAGTGGATGATGAATCCAAAATGTTAGGTGATATGACAAAACTAACAGGTCTTAAGAAACAAAGAACTCCCACTCATCTGGTTGAACCACTACTAAATATCCCCATGCTGCTGATCACATATATGGTATATAACATATGAGCACCGTTATATATTACAGACTGTGATAGACAATTTGCTCCAGGAAAGTTAGAATGAACTTGTGACTTTAAATGAGCATCATTATTCCACAATACTGTGAATTTCCGGAAATTAAGTAATCACTTAATCACAATCAAAAAAAAAAAAAAAAAGAACCTTGGGGAAGGGAGGGAGGGAGGGGATGGTAGGGGGAAAACAATGGAGGGGGTAACAATGTTCAAGAAGAAGTGGAAGTGTACTCATTACCTCACTCATGTAACTGTAACCCTCTGTATAGTATCTTTATAATAAAAAAAATTAAAAAAAAAATAGTACCAAGAAAAACAAACTAAATTTAAATGTATTCAGAGGTCTAGTGTTAGTGGTAATGATTAAACTATATTCCCAAACTATAAAAAAATAAAAAATAAAAAATAAAAATAAAAAGCTGCATATTGGCTGGGAATGTGGGTCAGTGGTTAGAGTGCTTGCATACCATGCATGAAGCCTGGGGTTTGATTCCTCAGTACCACATACACAGAAAAAGCTGGAAGTGGTGCTATGGCTCAAGTGGTAGAGAGTTAGCCTTGAGCAAAAAAAAAAAAAAAAAAAAAGCTCAGGGACAGTGCCCAGGCCCTCAAGTCAAGCCCCAGAACTGACCAAAAAAGTTGCATATTACAGAAATGGAAGTACAGGAATAAAGATGGGATCTATCCATCACTAATGTGAAAACTCCAGTCAGGAGGCTGTCAAGTAAATCCTTTTCCCAACTGATCCCAGCATGATGCAAGCTGGTCTGTGTGCCATTTGTAACACACGGGGATTAAGAAGAAAGGTCAGAAACAATAGATAAAAATCAGTACATGTGTAAGATATTCACTTAAATCAATATCAGTCTAGGAGTGGGAAACTTCTCATTATGGCAACCTGAGAAATCTTCTTTGAACACCTTTCCCTCCATAAAGGTGTACCAAACGACTCCAGGAAATAAAAAAATTCTTATCCATATATAGGATTATTTACAAACAATCTTTCGGGAAAAGAGAACACACAATAAAAATGGAAGAAAGGATTTAAAGTAGATCTGTTAATTTAACGGACTTTGTCAAGCAAATCCACCATCCCTGGTGTGCTATTTATTGTGCCTAATAGAACTAACACTCAGGGAAAAAGTAGTCATTAAAAAGGACTGGTCAGAAGGGGGAAAACACAGCAAACAAGCCAGCTTTAAAAGTTTCTCAATTATAAGTGAGTTACTCTGAGGGAATTATCTGGAGGTGACTTTAAAGTTTAACATTAAAATATGAAGAAAGGATCATCATGGCCCCATCACTCCCCTATTTTCACTTTTTTGGGGGGATGGGGGGATGTTATGGATGGACGGAGGGGCATGAAAGACCAGGCGCAGTCTGCTATCATGTTAGGTTCAGGTTACCTACTGCCAAGTCACACAATTACTCCAGAAAACCTGCCTAAGGAATGCGGGCTGCCTGTCAAGGTTACAAGCTGTCCACTGCAGTGTAAGATATACAAGAAAATGACACCATGTAAACCTCATAAAGGTCGCATGGTATCAGGAACTTTAAACGAGAAAATAAATACTATCCTCCATCTAGTTTTGTATACTAATTTCAAGTCAGCATACATAAATACCACACAGCACACAAGAGCATTACTGTAAGGGGTCACTTGCTCTGTGAAGAAAACACTGCTTTTGGCTGTGAAAGTAACTGATTTCACACAAATTCTAGGATTTTAGCACCTTAATGCAGGCCAGAACTCTACCCCTCCTCCACCAACCCCAGAGCAAGTCCCAGGACATCAGGAGAAGAACACAAAAATGGAGTGAAGAGAAAACAAAGGCAGGGGGTTCAGGACTTAACCCCAGCTGAGAGAGAGAGAACATCATTGTGGCTCAGAGGGCGAATGCTTGCCTGGCAGTTACAAGACCCTGGATTCAATACTCAGCACCAAGGCTTTGGCCTTCATCTGTAAGGACCAAATGAAATAGCCCAGACAAGACTAGGTGATAGGTGCTTCCAGAAAAGACAAGAGCAACGGGTAAGAGGAAAACACTGCCTTGATGTTCTGTAATATGTTCCCTCAAGAAGCTCAAACTCTTCGCACAAGTACACTAGGCTGCCTAGGTCACCACCACAATGCCATCCTCTCTAGAAACCATCTACCCATGGTAGATACCACCTTGGTATCTTTGCCTGGAAACCCATTGACATTCAAGAAATCATGAATGATTATTAGAGTTCTGTCATTTTGAAACTGATGGGAAAATGAATGTGTTATGTGTCCGGAACACATATTATCACCACCATCACATGTGTGCGTGCATGCGCGCGCGCGCACACTCTCTCTCTCTCCCTCTCTCTCTCTCTCTCCAACTCAAGTCCTGAACTTTTGACCTGGTTGCAGCTGAGCTGAGCCCCCTCCCGAGTCCACCAGGGCACCTGCTCCAGGGCTGACAAGAGTGCTGGCAGGCAATGGCCGCAAGGCTACAACAGCACAAAGCAGCCAGCCTGCAGCAGAGGCCTTTATAGAAAGAGCCAGGCAGCTTCACATCTCCCTCCCTACTGCTCCAAAACATGCTTCTTTAATGATTCCCCAAGGAAAGAATAAAACCTAACATCTGTTTCCCAGGTTTACTGACCTGTACAACCGCTGACAGCATGCAAATCTGGAAGCCTCGCAACTTCCTTCAATTTCTCTAAATGTGAATACTGAAGAGTTTGAATGGGAGGGAGGGGATCACTGTTTTGTGGTGTAGAGCCAGGGACACTCCTCGGTGTGCACCAGTCCCCCACCCCCGAGGACATCTCATGTTGGCATCTGGGGATGTAAATTACAGGGATGTAAATTCTGTCTTGCTTAATTTTGTGGAACACTATCAGGACAGCCTAAAATACAACTGGGCGGCTCAGTACAAGCAACCATCTGCCCTGTGACCAGGTGAGGCTCAGGGCTAGATTCCTGGTGTGCTAAGGGTCCAGAATGAGGACTGGCCAAGCACAAGAAACACGCATGTGCAGCGCAGAGACGCGAGGGTGGGAGGGCGCCGCCAGGCAACTGGGTTTCCATCTAGCTGTGTGACACCCTTTCTTTCAGGGCTCCCATAGCACATGCACCATTCTGCCACATGCCCTGTCCCTGAGCTCACTCTGAAAAGGAACCACAACTGGACTGCAGGTCATCTCTCTGCCATTGAGTCTGGGTTTCAGATGGCTCATCCGTGCAAGAATTTTATGTTAGATGAACTCTAGGTATTTCACAGACCCAAAATCCCGTGATTTTAGGAGTGTTTTTGAGCATGCATAACAAGCATGGTGGCAAACCCTGGTCAGGATCTGTACCACCAAGTAACGATCTACCAAATGAAACCTACAAATCCATCCTCGGCGCATCTGAACTAGGGATTTCTTCTTTCTGTTCAATGTCCAAATTACTTTTAAAATAGCTTCTGAGGCTTAAAGATTAACCTTTTCCTCAATTAGACCTAAAATTGTGAGGAATTCTGGAGGATAAATGTCTTAAAACTATCTTTTGCCCTTCTTTCACTCTTCTTTGTTCTGTTGTATTTGAGATCCTCGTACATAGAACCACAAATAAAACCCAGGTCTAGTTTGTGGCTTGCCTATCCTCCATGCTGCAACCTCATGTATGAAACTGAGACCTCTCCAGAGAGCGGTGTCACCCACCCTCATATATTTTCATTTTTCACTGGGTGCTGTTCATTGCTTTTTTGTTGTTCCGTCTTCATATTAGCCTCTAGCAAACACTAGTCCACATCTGTCGAAAACATGGGCTCAGTGTCTTTCTCAGTAGTTCTTACTGTTAAAAGAGCAATGGTCTAGGCCGAGGAGGTGGCTCAGTGGTAGAGTGCCTGCCTAGCATGCATGAAGCCCTGGGTTTGATTTCTCAGTACCACATACACAGAAAAGGCCAAAAATGGCTCTGTGTCTCAAGTAGCAGAGAGCGGCTCAGGGACAGAGCCCAGGCCCTGAGATCAAGGCCTAGGACTGGCAAAAAAAAAAAAAAAAAAAAAGGAACAGGCTCAGGATCTTTGTGATTCTTTCCTCAGCAATGCTATTTGGGGCCAGATATACCTTTTAGTGAGGAGCAGCACCATAAATTAAACTACAGTGACTAAGGGATGGGCCTCGCTCTGTGTGCCCGGCTGGGCTTTATTTCTTACAACCCGTTGACAGACTTCATCCAGGATTTACTGATTTGCTTATTATCTGGCTCACTCCACGAAAAAGAAGGCAGTTATTTTTGTGTTGTGTTTACAAGTTTCACACCAGCACCTACTCGGCCTGCCTAACACACAAAGGATGCTTTATAAATATTTGCTGAAAGAAACATCGACTCTCCCCGCTATAATCCTAGCTACTCAGGAGTCAGAGGTCTGAAGATCACAGTTCAAAGCCAGCCCAGGCAGGGAAGTCCATGAGACTTTTATTTTTGCCAGTCCTGGGACTTGAACTCAGGGTCTGAACACTGTCCCTGAACTTCTTTGGCACAAGGCTAGCGCTCTACCACTTAAGCCACAGAACCACTTCCAGCTTTTCTGTGTGTGGTACTGAGGAGGTGAACCAGGGCTTCATGCATGCTGGGCGAGCACTGTACCACTAAGCCACATTCCCAGCCCCTCCATGAAACTCTGATCTCCAAGGAACCACCAGAAAACCTGAAGTGGTGCTGTGGCTCAAGTGGTAAAAAATGCTCACCTTGAGCTGAAGAGCTCAGAGACAGTGCCCCAGGTCCTGAGTTCAAGCCCCAAGACTAACCACCACCACAACAACCAAAGAAATAGGAACTCAGCTGGATGCTGGTGGCTCATGCTTATCATCCTAGTTATTCAGAAATCTAAGAACTGAGGATGGCAGTTCAAAGCTAGCCTCAGGCAGGAGAGTCCAGGAGTCCTTTTTTTTAAAAATCAATTGTGAAGCTTCTTAACTCTGGGACTCCCACACTGTCTTGAACTTTTTTGCCTAAGGCTAGAGCTCTACCATTCTGGTTTTCTGGTGGTTCACTGGAGGTAAGAGTCTCCCAGACTTTCCTGCCTGGGCTAGTTTCAAACTTTGATCCTCAGATCTTAACCTCCTGAGTATTACAGGTGTGAGCCACTAGCACCTTGTGGAAGATAGCTAGCCTTGAGCAAATGAGCTCAGGGATAGGGGGACAGGAGAGAGGGGAGGGGTCAGGGAGATGAGGGGAGGGAGAGATGAGGGGAGGGGAGGGAGGAAGAGAATGAGAGAGAATGAGAGAGAATGAGAGAGAGAGAGAGAGACAGAGACAGAGAGACAGAGAGACAGAGAGACAGAGAGAGAGAGAGCCCACGCAAGAGAGAGAAGAAAAGAAGAAACATGATCTTGCCCCTGTACTCAGTTTCAGTAGAAGGCTTAAAAAAGATCTTCTGGCCAGGTACTGGTGGCTCATGCCTATAATCCTAGCTACCCATGAGGCTAAGGCCTGAGAATAATGGTTCAAAGCAAGCCAGGACAGGGAAGTCTGTGAGACCCATCTCCAATTAACTACCAAAAACCATGAAGTAGAGCTGTGCTCAAGTGGTGGCGTGCCAGCTGTGGCCAAAGACTAAGGGACAGTGCTCAAAAGCTCCAGTACCAGCATACACAAAAGAACAAAGGAAAGAAAGGGAGGAGAGGGGGAGAGAGGAAGGAAGGGAAGGAGGGAGGGAGGGAAGAGAGAGGGAGGGGAAAGAGGAAAGAAGGAGAAAGACACAGACAAGACAGGACAGGACACCTGGGCTCTGGTAGCTCATGCCTGCAATCCTAGCTACAAAGCAGGCTGAGATCTGAGGATCATAGTTCAAAGTCAGCCCAGGCAGGAAAGTCTGTGAGGCTCAGGTGTTACAGCACCAGCCTTGAGCAAGAAAAGCTCAAAGACAGTACCCAGCACCAATACAAAAACAAAGGCCAGTATGTTTCAATTAAAATAGTTTCCTGGGAGTGTAGTTCAACAGTACAACACCTGCCTGTCTAGTACACTAGAGACCTTCTTTCTTGATCCCTAGTCCTGCCAGGAAAAAAAAAAATACATGTTTCCTCACTCAGTCCACTACATCTAGTCATCATGAAATGAATACCCTAATCAGGGCTAACTTATTATTTCCTGTAGTTGAGGCCTCTTAAACCTTTGATTGAAGAACCTCCTTCAGAATTGATTAAAATGTTAAACCACAAACACACTGCCAGCAGATTGTGTATAAGTATACGAACTCAAAAATCGACCACCCATCCTTTGGCACCATGTTTAGGAACTGTTGATTGTATTTTTAAGTTCCTCCTAACCTTTAGTCTTTTGGGGGGGGGGGGGGAAAGGGAGGAGCCAGGTTGGGGCTTGAACTCAAGAGCCTGGGCACTGTCCCTGAGCAGCTTTTGCTCTCTACCACTTGAGCCACAACACCACTTCTGGCTTTTTCTGTGTATGTGGAACTGAGGAGTGGAACCTAGAACTTCATGCACACTAGGCAAGCACTCTACCACTTAGCCACATTCAGTACTTATTTTAATGTGTAAATTCATGGCTTGTGCTCCCAGTAAGGAGTTAATCCAAGGAAACACCAAGTATAACATTCAAGACTCAGCATATTATACCCAGGTGATCATGCGGGTTAGGTAAGGGACTTTAAACCACATAAAACCACAATCAGAGCCCAACACCAACCAGTGACTCACAAATATAACCCTTAGTTACTTAAGAAGCTGCCGGCTGAGAATCAAGGTTACAAGCTAACCAGACACACCAGCAGAAAAGTTCAAGAGACTTTTATCTCCAATTCACCAGCTCCACAGATAGAAAGCCAGCCATGAACAAAAAAGCCTAGTAAGATTCAAGGCCCAGACTTCAAGCCACAGTACTAACCAAAAATGAAGAAAGAACTAGAAAGAGACACAGCAAAGCTAAAGATTAGGTTCTCAAAGGCAAGAAGCTCATTAAAAGATACAAGAAAGCAATCAATTAATTTTCATTATCTTGCTACCATAAGAACTACATAAATGATTCTACATGAACATTTCCAGTTCCCTCGGATCAGACCACTGAAAAATCTCCCTTATCAAGTAAGGCACTAGTTTCTGAGAAGACTACTTGGTTAGGGGAAAGTGCTAAATCTCTGAAGAAGAGACCAATTAACTTTTCTCTTTGGAGTCAACAAAACTTAGCCAACCTAACCACTAAAATATTAAGCAATTACATAATGCTAGATTAAATAGAATACAAGCTGGGCAACAAGCTAGGTGGCTCACGCCTATAATCCTAGCTCCTCAGAAGAATGAGATTTGAGGATCACAGTTTGAAGCCAGCCTAAGCAGAAAAGTCTATGCAACTCTTATCACCAATTAACCCCCCCCAAAATCAGAAGTAGAGCTGTGGCTCAAAGTGGTAGAGCACTAGCTTTGAGCACAAAAGCTCAGGGATAGCACCCAAGCCCCATGAACAAAAAATAAACAAACAATTGTGGCTCTGAGCTACTTTTTTCTTTTTCTGGTCGGTCTTGGGGCTTGAATTCTGGGCATGGGCGCTGTCCCTCAGCTCTTTAGCTCTAGCCAGCGCTCTACCACTTGTTCCACAGTTCCAGTTTTCTGGTGGTACACTGAAGGTAAGAGTCTCAGGGACTATCATGCCAGGACTGTCTTTGAATCGACATCCACAAATCTCAGCCTCCAGAGTAGCTAGGATTACAGACATGAACCACCAGCACCCTGCTCTGAACTACTTATTAACTGCCAATCTTCTGACAGGACAGTTATGAGCCTAACTAATATTATCTACTTCTATATAAAGCACATAGTAGGTACTTAATGATGCCAACGATTTAATTCAGTGTCACTAATCCACTGTCTTAATCACCCGAATACTTCAGTCTCCTCTGAAAAAATCCCTACTATATGACACAAATACATTGTGAATATATTTAGAAACTTATAAATATGCAATAAGCTACAATGTTACAAGTTCTTAATCTCATGGCTGATAGTGGGTTATTTCAAATTTTTACTTTTTTTGCTATAATATTCAAGCTTTATATAATTTTATGCAATTGTATGTGTGCCCATACTGGGACTTGAACTCAAGGCCCAGGCAATTATCCCTAACCTTCTTTTGCTTGAGGTCAGGACTCTTTATTACTTGAGTCGAAGCTCTACTTCTAGCCTCTGCCCCCCTTTTCTAAAATAGTTTATTGGAGATAAGAGTTGCACGGACTTTCTACCCCAGCTGGCTTTGAATCACTATCCTCAGATCTTGGCCTCTTGAGTAGCTAGGATTACAGGCGTGAGCCACTACCACCTGGCAATTTTATGTTATTATTTTTTAAACCACAATTAAACAATGTAAAGGATCATTAACCGTACACTCACAGATTTCTGGACTGATGATTACAAACACTTTATTTAGGGCACAGAAACATTGAAGTCCTTAGATATATCTCCAAGCCAGGTGCTGGTGGCTCACGCCTGTAATCTTAGCTATTTAGGAGGCTGAGATCTGAGGATCACAGTTCAAAGCCAACCTGAGCAGAAAAGTCTCTGAGACTCTTATCTCCAATTAACCACCAGAAAACAGTAAGTGGTGCTGTGGCTCAATGTGGTAGAGCGCTAGCCTTTAACTCAGGGGCAGCACCCAGGCCCACAGTTCAAAGCCCCATGATCAACCAAAAAAAAAAAAAAATCTCCAAATGATAAGAGGCTAAGGAGTTTAATGGTAGAAGCCTTGCTAGCATGAGACCATGTGTCTAATCTCCCAGCTCCCAGCACCAGGAAAAAAAAAAAGTATGTTGCCTTTCCTGAAGAAATCCTCTATATTCAAGGCTGAAGTAAAAATATTTTTAGCATGCCAATATAAAAACATCAGCCCTTCAGGGCTGGGAAGGTGGCTCAGTGGTAGAGCGCTTGCCTTGCATGCCTGAGGCCCTGGGTTCTATTCCTCAGCACCACATAAACAAAAAGAAAAAGGCCGGAAGTGGCACTGTGGCTCAAGTGGTAGAGCGCTAGCCTTGAGCTGAAGAGCTGAGGGACAGCACCTAGGCCCAGAGTTCAGGCCCCACGACCGGACCCAAAAAAAAAAAAAAAAATAGAATCCTTGAGGATTCTACAAATCCAAATGTTCAGCCAGGTGGTGATCAAGAGTTAAAAAGAGAGGAAGAGATCTGTCCCACAGGTGAAAACTGGCTTCCTTTAAAATAAAATAAAACAAAACAAAACACAGGCTGGGAAGTTGGCTCAGTGGTAGAGCGCTTGCCTACCATGCATGAAGCCCTGGGTTCAACTCCTCGGTTCCACATACACAGGAAAAGCCAGAAGTGGCGCTGTGGCTCCAGTGGTAGACTCTGTTCTCCTATAACCATGCCAGGCTGGCATGTTAGCTACTCTGGAGGCTGAGATCTGAGGATTCTGGTTAAAAGCTAATCAGGGCATGAAAAAGTCTGTAGGACTCTTACCTCCAATTAACCACCAAAAAGCCTGAAGGTGGGCCTTGACTCAAGTGGCAGAGTGCTAGCCTTGAGCACAAAAGTTCAGGGACAGCACCCAGGCCCTGAATTCAAACCACAAGAATGACACCAAAAAAATTTTAAAGCCAGCCTGGAGGCAGAGCTCAAATGTTGGAGCTCCAGCAGTGAGCAAGGAAATTGAGAGGCTGTGAGTTCAAGCCCCCATTAGAGAAGAAATGATATCCAACTTCTACCTGGTATTATTCACCATTTCTATCTTTTTTTTTTGGGGGGGGGGGTCTGGTCGTGGGGCCTGAACTCTGGGCCTGGCTGCTGTCCCTCAGCTCTTCAGCTCAAGGCTAGCACTCTATCACTTGAGCCACAGCACCACTTTGGCTTTTTTCTTTTTGCTTATGTGGTGCTGAGGAATCGAACCCAGGGCCTCAGGCATGCAAGGCAAGTGCTCTATCACTGAGCTACCTTCCCAGCCCACCATTTCTATCTTTTCAAGTTGCTGTACATTACCACTGTAGGGCCTAGGACCTAACCTAGGAATCTTTTCTTTTTTTCTTTGCCAGTTCTGGGCTTGAACTCAGGGCCTGAGCACTGTCCCTGAGCTTCTTTTTGCTCAAGACTTAGCACTCTACCATTTGAGCCAAAGCACCACTTCCGGCTTTTTCTGTTTTATGTGGTGCTGAAGAATTGAACACAGGACTTCATGTATTCTAGGCAACCACTCTACTACTAAACCACATTCCCAGCCAGATTTTTTTCTTAAACAGTCAGGCCAATAAACTATTTGATATTTTTTAATTACCTAAGAAAAATGAAAATCAATTATACTGAATCAAAACTGATTAGTGTCCTCAGTTCTTCACAGTTGAGTCAAGTTTGGTAGACAACTAATTCAACATTTCTCAACTTTCGAAAATTTTTTTTTACTTAAAACATAGCCATATGGCCCATCATCCTAGCTCCTCACGTGGCTGAGATCTGAGGATCATGGTTTGAAGCAGCCTGCTCAGAAAAGTCTGTGAGAAGACTCTTATCTCCAATAAATACCAAAAGTCAGAAATGGAGCTGTGGCTTAGGGGTAGAATACAAGCCTTGGGCCCAAAAAAAAAAGCAGCAGCTCAGGGGTGTGCATGCACACGCACACGTGCACACACGTACACGCACACACACAAAGGGGGGCATATCAAAATAAATACACATGATCTACGATAGAGATACAAGTACCAGAGCGTTAAGTAAGTAGGTTACCTAACGTCTCCAAAGAAAAAGATGTGTGAAGAATACTTACAGGGCGTACATGTTGGAATCTAAATAGGTATCTGAGGTGTTTTTCAAATTGTATATATTTTAAGTGAAAAGAAAAAAGTTATTCCCAAGGAAGACTAGAATTAGAAGACAGTCACTTCGGGTGTCTGCACCAGTCACTGTGTAAGCTACAATCACTTCTCATTTCTCCTTTAAATATACTTGACCTCTTCAAACAATCTGCGTTTCTCTTTAGGAAGTGAGCCCACTAAAACTCAGAAGCCACACACGTGTAGGACCCAGGACAAATCATTCCCAGGCTGCTGGGAGCATGGCTGTCTTCAGGCTGAAATGAGCCGACCTCTCCTTTTCCATCCACAAAACGGGTTCACGGGGGACCCGGGGACCCGGGCCGTTTCCCCCCAAAGGCTCTCCTGACGCAGCGTCCTCGCCAAGGTCCCTTGGAGCCCAAGGAGGGGGTACGGGGTGCTGGGCCCGGCGGCCTCCACGGAGAGACGCAGCCCTGATTCGCTGGCCGTCGTCGGGGTGTTTTTTTTTCTGCTGACCCACTAAGGAAATTCAGAACATTCGGGAGTAACTGTCAGAAAACAAACCAACCAACCATTCAACCATCCATCCATCCAACCATCCATCCCTCCTGCGGACTTCAGGCTCGCGAGCCTCGGCTGCCCGGATTCTAGTGATGGGGCTCCCACCGAGAAGAGGGAAAGTCGTTAGGTACCACAGCCCCCTTCCCCTCTCCCCCTCCTTCCTCCTCCTCCCCCTCTTCTTCCTCCTCCCCCTTCCCCCTCCGCTAGAGGCAGCCCGCATCGCAATGTCCCGCGCTCCGCGGGAGCTCCAGCCGCTGGCGCCTGGAACCCCGCTTCTCTCTGCCGGAGCTCGCCTCCCCGGCCCCGGGAGCGCGGCTTCCCACGCCGGGCCGGGCGCAGGGGGGGGGAGGGGGGAACATCAACACAACAACATCAACAACACAACAACAGGACAACACAACAACCACAACACAAAAGCCGTGCAAGTTTCCAGCCCCGCGCCCTCCCCACCGACCCCCCCCCCGGGGCCCGACTGGGCCGGGCGCGGCGGGAAGACGTGGCGCCAGACTTTCCCCGAGGCCCCGGGAGCCCCCCCCCCCCGTCCGGAGTTGGCGGCCGGGCGCCGCCGCCTCGCTGGGGAGGGACGAGCTCCCGGCGGCCCTGGCCCGGCCCCGAGGAGGCTCGCGGCGCCTCCCGCCCGCCCGCCCGCCCGCCCGGCTCCCTGGCGGCCCTGACAAAAGCAGGCTCGACCCCTGACCGCAAGCGGGCGCCCCGCCAGATGTACCGGCGGTACGGGGAGCGCCGCCCGGACTCGCCGGCGGCCCCGGCCCCGGCCCCCTCCCTCACGACGCCGTCCTGACCTCCAGCCCGGCCCCGCCGCTCACCTCGATCTCGAAGTCCGGCAGGCAGCAGGCGGTGCAGAAGAGCGAGCAGAAGTGCGCGATGGCCGGCACCTCCCACCAGGAGCGGAGCTCGCCCAGCCCCGTGGCGCCGCGCTCCTCCGGGCACATTGCCGCGCCAGCCCACGCCCGCTCGCTCGCTCGATGGCCGGGCGGGCGCCGCGGCTGGGCCGGTCGAGCCCGCGCGCCGCCGGCTCCGGCTCCTGCCCCGCGGCGGCGCCTCAGCGCCTCGCGCCCTCCCGCCGCGGCGCCCGCGCCTCCGCGCGACCTGCGGCTGAGGTGCGCGGCTCGGCCGGGCCGGGGGGTGGGGGCGGCGGCGACGGCGGCGGGGCCGAGTCTTCGAGGCAGCCGCGGCTTGGGCTGTCGGCAGGGTCCGCGCTCGCCCTGTCCCGCGGCGGCGCTGCAGCCGCCCCTGGTCCCCGCACAATATAATCCACGGGGGTCGGGGCCGCCACGCGGAGGGGCGGGGTCTGCGCGCCACAACAACAACCCCGCCAACCCCAGGCGCAGCCGAAGCTGCGCCTGCGCGGCGCGTGCGAGAGAGCGAGCAGGGGCGGAGGGGAGGAAGGGGCAGGGCCTGAGCAGGTCCCCATTCCCCCTCCCTCCCCGGCGGCGACCCCGAGGGTCGTCCGGGTGCGCCGGCTCTCGCCAGGCCCCGCGGGGTCTCCCAGCTCCTCCCTTGGCCCCCGGCCGCGCACGTGTGGGAGGGAGCGCGCCCAGGCCCGCGCCGGCCCCTGGACGGCGGGGTCCTGCCGAAAACAGCAAGGAGTCAGACCTGACCCGGACGCCGGGGGTCGGGGGCCGCAGCGCCCACTGGGCCTGACCGCTGCCCGGCCCCGGCCTCTGCTTGGGCGCGCTCGCACCGCCCTCCTGCGGGGAAGGCCGGCCCGGCCCGACCCCCCTGGGCCCCGCGGGCCTCTGTGACCAGAGCTGGGAGGGTGGGATTTGAACTCAGGACCTCGAGCTTCCCGGGTGGGGCTCTAGATGCACGCACGCTCACGCGCACCCTCAGGCCCCCCACAGGGTCCTCCATGTGCGCCCCAGCGTGCGAAGGCAATCCTCCTACAAGCGTCCCCTTCCCGCCTACCGCGGATGGTCCCTCAGTGGTAACAGCCACACCACCAACACACGCGTGCGCACACCACGCACAGATCTGCATCTGCACATGTGCACAGTGGTAACACCCACACCACCAACACACACATGCGCACACCACGCACAGATTTGCGTCTACACATGTGCACAGTGGTAACAGCCACACCGCCAACACGCGTGTGCACACCTCGCACAGATCTGTGTCAGCACATGGCACAGTGGTAACAGCCACACCACCAACACACGCATGCGCACACCACGCACAGAGCTGGGTCTGCACATGTGCACAGTGGTAACAGCCACAGCCACACCACCAACACACACGTGCACACACCACACACAGATCTGTGTCAGCACATGTGCACAGTGGTAACAGCCACACCACCCACACACGCGTGCACACAACAGGCACAGATCTGTGTCAGCACATGGCACAGTGGTAACAGCCACACCACCAACACACGCGTGCGCACACCACGCACAGATCTGGAGTTCACAACTAGATCTTTTAGTGTAGAGAGGATGATTAACTAGGTCGTGAGCTGGAGTGTCTTTGATCTTCCATGCTTCTGCGGGGCAAGAGTGTCAAAAAAGGAATTTTGATGAGACTGTATAAGATGGAGAGAAATGAACTTTAAAATTCCCACAGATACTTAAAGTAATTCTTATGAGAAGTTAGAATTGAAGAGATGTAGGTATTAATGCCTACTGTCAGGAACCATCCCTGCTTAGGTGAAAGGCAAAGGAATATATAAAACACAATTATAGTCTCCAAATCTAGAAAATATTCCAGTTCCTCACCTAATGGTTGAGAAGCAAAGCAGCACAATATATAAATTATTTCAAGAAAATTAAAGAACACAAAGCAGCTATTCCCCTATGGTCAAACAAAACAATATTTGAAACAACCCCAAGAATACTAAAGGCAAATTTTAAGTGTTCAGCTTAAAACTTTCACAGTACTTAGTTGAATAATTTGAGTAAATATTTCTTCTGATATAAAAAGAAAAACTGAAACACAGAAAAACATTTTCCATTGCTAAATATCAGTATTATTTTTAATTAATACATTAGGGAGAAATCATGTATCATAAATTAATTCCTATTTTGATCATTGAAAATCTGTAACAGAATGGGAGAAAATATTTTCATCTTTATATTACGGAATCTTTGGATCTCATTTATGTTTTTGTCTTTTTTTTCTTTGACACATTTTAGATGTCCAAGAAATGGAGGAGGTGATTAAGACCTGCCAGGAAGGTCCAGATGAATGTCTGTGTGAAGTAGCAGTCACAAAAAGTAACCCAGTGGAAGAAAGAGTGAGATTGATAACATGTTTATCACAGCATTATTACCATAGTTAAGATGTAGAACCAATCCAGATGCCTCTCAGTAGATGAATGGATCAAGAAAATGTGATACACACACACACACACATACACACACACACACAAACACACACACAATGGAATTCTATGCCTCCATCAGGAAGGACATTGCCCCATTTGTTAGGAAAGGGAAAGACTTGGAAAAAATTATATTAAGTGAAGTAAGCCAGGCCCAAAGAAACATAAATCCCATGGTTTCCCTTATTTGCAATAAAAAAGTATGTCTAGGACAAGCAGAAAAAGTCAAAAGCTATGTACATATGACCATATAAGATGATGTTAAGGGAAATGAACCCCAAGACAGGGACACAAAAGGTCTATTCTTTCTTGCTATAGTTTTTAGTGTATTTAAAGTGTACTGTGTGTTTGTTTTTTTTTGTTTGTTTGTTTCTTTGGTATGTTCCTCCCTCATGGTATAATCCCTGTTTTTACTGTATTTGATTCCAGTGACCTGCATCTTGTATATACACTTTTCTGATCTGGGGAGGAGAAGGGAAAAAATGCTTAAATAAGGATACAGGTTGACCCATTGTAACAATGAGATGTACAAGACACTATGTTGAAAATGAACTTTACAACTTCACCCAGCGGGGAGCCATGGGGGTCGGGGGAGTAATTATGGAGGTGGGAAGGAAGGGATGATAGAGGAAAAACAAAGTAGGAGTCAACACTGCTTGATAGGAAATGTACTCATTACCTTACTCATGTAACTGTAACCCCTCTGTAGTATTTTTATAATAAAAAATGTATTTAAAGAAAACTACCCTAATAGACTTCAAGACTAGTATAAGAGACATTCCTTCTAAATTGTTTTTCTCCCAATTAGATCATAAGATGTCTTTTTAGCACCGAGTCCCTTCTAAACTGTCATTTCACTCCAACTTCGGATAAGAACTACTGGGACATCACATTCAGGCAACGAAAAAGGCCTCTAGGGACAAAGCTTATTCCAGTGATGAAGAACCATTCAGATTCTAATAGTATGGAAGTAAGCATTGAGACAGGGGATGTTGTCAGATTCCAAATGGAGTCATTTCTGTCATACATTTCAAAAGTAATTAAGCCAAGAGATTGTAAAGAAATGGTTGATAAGCATGGTTTTCTGAAGCTAAAGCTTGTCGACCTTTCAACTAGCCAAAAATCAGAACTTTAGCTTTTTCTATCACCCACTATTTTGATGAGTATCAGAAACCCAGATACCCCCACCTAGGTATGGATACACTCAGCTTCTTACGGACAGGATGGTGGTCCTACCTCTGTTAATATGCCTAAAGATTGCATAAGGCATAAGGACAGAAATGGAAAATACAAATTTTCCCATGTGATTTATAAAATTCTGTCACTTCAGGCAATTTGAAGGCAAGTTTTACGTTCTAGAATTAGGAAGTATTTCCATGAGAAGGCTTTGATTTTGAAAAATGGAAAAGAAGCCATAAAGAACATTTTCCACCTGTTTTCTTCAGGCACAATTTTCTTGCATAGTCAATATATCAGACTGGTATACTTTCAACTTCTTTACAGTAAAAATAAGAAACCTTACATCTTTTCAGACAGAGGATGAGGAGGACTGCAACCCACAACTTCATCTTGGGCGTAACAGAGATTAGAAGAGTAATTGTCCATGAAAAGTTTGTTGTTGTTGTTTAGTTTTGGGTCTTAAACTCAGGGCCTAGGCACTGTCCCTGAGCCTATTTGTCCAAGGCTAGCACCCATGAGCATATTTTATTGCTAGTGTCAGGGCCCTGATTCAGTACTAACAAAATTCTGAGTTACAAAATGAGGACACCTGAATACAAGTACCTGAGAATCTTGATTCAGTAATTCTCCTGTTGAGTCTGAGACTGCAGAAGTGGCTCTTATTGATTGGGAGCAATTCCTACATTTCCTTCACTCCCAGAGACTTGCCCTCTCATCATTTGGAGGCTGCTGGACAAGGACTGATTTGCAAGATACTTGAGTCAGGCAAGTTCTATGCCTGCTGTGTGAGCAGAAGGTACAAATTCAGCTAAGACATGAGGTGGAGCCAGAGGGTTTGCTTGGGATTATGTGCAGAAAGTACACAACTAAGGGCAGAAATAAAGAAGGGACAGGAAGTTTATGTACTAGAGGCCCCTCCTGAGGCACTGGATTTAGCCTCTTGGCAAAGACATGAAGGAGCTATGCAAGCCTGTTTGTTCAATCACTGGAAAAGAGGTTCTACACCTAGTGAGGTAGAATGCCTGAGTTGTGATAGTGGACAGTGTGAGAGATGTGGAGTCCCTTACAGTGCTGAGCAGAAATACTTCTGACAGCTAATGTTGGACTCCTGCATAAGAGAGGTGATTCTGAAGACAGCCTTGTGCACTATGTGTTCAATTGAGCAATACAAGTGTGATGGCCACCAACAGCTAGTCCTGTAGGTCATGACCAGGTGAAGGTGCAGGTAAATATGTTTGATAGAGTCAGGGATGAAAGGACTATGACATGGTATAGTACACTGGTGTGGTATAATACAGAAACTATGTGAATGACAAATGCAAATAGGATCCAGGACAACTTCCATTTGAATGGAGACAAAGTCAATTAATAAAACATAGCAACAACAGGACAAATCATGTCCCCTACTAAGGAGGATTGAATCTGTGTTGAGGTCCAAAGCCAAACCCTATGACTAAGTTTCCTACAGAGACCAATTTGTGCTGTTCAGATGAAAAGCTGCTCAGATGAAAAGCCCTTTGATAAATATCATGAAGAAAAGAAACAATGTTTTCCTTTCTAACATTTTATTATTCAACATAAATATATAAGGAATGTAAACTTAAACATTACAAATAAAATTTTATGCCATCCTTATTTACTCATAGTGAATTTACAGTTTCTTATGCTGAACTCTTTTTGACTAGCACTTATGTAAATTTTCTATTTCTCATGAGAATGTAAAAAGTCAGTAACTTAATATTGATTTGATATAATTGAAAACTACAGTCACTTTCATGAAATGAAAGATCACAAATAATCTTACTAATGTATGACTTGTACCAGGAAATTTGGCTTCTCTAAACATTGAGAATTTTTAGTGGTATTTCATGACTGTGACAACAATTAGTGAATTTCCTATTTTTAAAATGTGCATTTTATTATACTTTCGACTAAGAATCTGTTGAACACATTTCTAAAACACATAACTCTCCAAAAATGAGTTTATGGAAGCATGGATATAATTTTCAAAATATTTAATCCTTAGCTAGGTCAATTTTACACAGAAAATTATATATTTTGAAGGAATATTAGACAATATTTTCATATTAAATAAACATTTTGAAATGGTTACCACCATAAAGCTAACACACTTAACAAAGTACATACTTATATGCATGTGACCAGAACTCAGAAAATTCAAGAATGTATTTTTATTGTAAAAATACTGTACAGAGGTGTTATAGTTACATGAGCAAGGTAATGAGTACATTTCCTATCAAGCATTGTTACCTCCTCCTTTGTTTTTCTCCTACCATCCCTTCCCTCCCACCTCCACAACTACCTCCACCCCCAACCCCCGACCCCCTTCCCTGCTAAAATTGTAAAGTTCATTTTCAACATAGTGTCTTGTACATCTCATTGTTACAATGGGTCAACCTTTATCCCTATTTAAGCATTTTGTTTTTTCCCTTCCCCTCCCCAAATTAGAGAAGTGTATATACAAGATGTAAATACAGTGCAAATATAAATACAGTGAAAACAGAGGTTATACCATGGGGGAGGAACATACAAAGAAACAAAAAAATCACATGGTACCTTATAAATATGTTAGAAACAATAGCAAGAAAGAAAAAACCACTTGTGTCCCTGTCTTGGGGTTCATTTCGCTTAGTATCATCTTATATGGTCATATGTACATAGCTTTTGACCTTTTCAAGAATGTATTTTTGATGCCTTACTAAACAAATCAGTTGGGGAAAAGGAAATAAAAACAAATTATAAATCCTTGACAGTAGGTTAGACCATGCAGAAGATCGAATTTCAGGGATTGAAGATAGCCTAGATATTATAGAGAAAGAACATACAACAATCCAAGATATGATAGATCTATTCAACATTTGGAAGACATCATCAGAAGGCCTAATCTGAGGATAATTGGTGTAGGTGAGCATCTAGAGACAGAAGTTAATAGTCTAGGAAATTTATTTAACAGGATCCTAGCAGAGAACTTCCCAAACATGCAAAAAGATAAGCCAATGCAGATACAAGAAGCTTTTAGAACACCAAATAGACCAGAAAAGGACATCCTACCATAACATTAGAATCAACACAGGATCAATTCAGTTAAAAAAGATTCTTAAAGCTGTCAAGGAGAAAACATTAATGACCTATAAAGGGAAACCAATTAGAATAACCTCAGATTTCTCAGCAGAGACAAAGTAAGAAGAGAGTGGAATAATGTATGTCATGCCTTAAAGACAAACAACTATCAACCAAGAATGCTGTACCCAGCTAAACTCTCCTCATAACAGGAGGTCAGATGAAAATCTTCCTTAGCAAAGAAAAACTGAAACTATATCTCCACCAAACCAGCCCTACAAAAGCTACTTAAAAATGTTCTACACATAGAAAACCAACAAGACCACAATAAAGACCAAGAAACCACACCCAAACTGAGAATCCAAGAAGTATAGGAAGAACCCAACTTTTGCATCCCCCAAGAAGGTGAATAACATGTCAGGAACTCCCAAACACCACTCAGTCCTAACTCTCAACATTAATGGACTAAACTCTGCATTTCAGTTACATAGACTGTCTAGTTGGATTAAAAAGCAAGATCCTACTATCTGCTACCTTCAAGAATCACACCTTGCTCATAAAAACAAACATATTCTGAAAGTGAAAGGCTGGAACAAAATCTACCAAGCATAAACAGTCAGGACTTGCAATTCTAATATAAGATAAAATAGCTTTCAAATTAAAATTACTGAGAAGAGATAAAGAAGGTTGCTACACACGAATTAAGGAATCTCTCCTTCAGGAAGATATTACAATTCTAAATATCTATTCACCAAACAAACCCTACTTTCCCTCAAATCTCACATAAATCCAAAGACATTAATTGTTGGGTACTTTAACACACCATTATCCCCACTAGGGGATAAAACTCAACAGAGAAACTGCAAATCTAAACAACTGCACAGATCAACTAGATTTAACAGGCATCTACCGAATATTTCTCCCAGTCCCATCAGAATACATGTTTTTCTCAGCATCACATGGAACGATTTCCAAAATAGACCACAAAGCAAACCTGTCCAAATTTAGAAACATTGAAGTTATGCCCTGCATTCTCACAATGGAATAAAAGTAGAACTCAACACCAAAAGCCACCAAAGAAAGCCGTGTAACACATGGAGCCTAAACAACACACTGTTGAATCACCAGTGGGTCACGGAAGAGATTAGAAAGGAAATTCAAATGATCATGATATTCATCAAAATGAACACACAATTTACCAATTCCTCTGGGACACAGCAAAGGCAGTAGCAAGTTTATAGCTCTGAGTTCCTACATCAACAAATTGGAGAATCTGAAACCAACAATTTAATGAGACATCTGAACCTCCTTGAAAAAGAGCAGCAAGAAAAAGGAAATCAAAACAGAACTTAGAGAGTGGAAAAACCTCCCATGCTCCTGGATTGGAAGGATCAACATTGTGAAAATGGCAATACTTCCCAAGGCTATCTACAAATTCAATGCTATACCTAGCAATATTCCAACCTCATTCTTCAAGGAAATAGAAGAGGCAATCCAAAAATTCATATGGAACAATAAAAGACCCCAATAGCAAAAACAATCCTTAACAGAAAGAACAGTGCTGGAGGAATATCAATACCAAATTTCAAACTCTACTACAAAGAAATAGTAATCAAAACAGCTTTGTACTGGCACAAGTACAGATCTCAGGACCAATGGAATAGAATTGAAAACCCAGAAATGAAACCACAGAGCTATAGCCATCTAATCTTTGATAAGGGAGCTAAAAAAATAGAATGGAAGAAAGACAGCCTCTTCAGTAAATCGTGCTGGCAAAATTGGTTAATCACTTGTAGAAAACTAAAGCTAGATCCTTATATATCACCCTGCACCAGAATCAACTCCAAACGGATCAAAGACTTCCAAGTCAAAGCAGACACCCTGAAAACATTACAGGATGGAACAGGAGAAACCCTAGGTCTCCTTGGCACAGGCCAAAATTTTCTTAAAGAGACTCAGAAACACAGCAAATCAAAGAAAGGTTGGACAAATGGGATAGCACGAGATTGCAGAGCTTCTGCATGGCAAAGGACATAGCTAGCAAGATCAATAGAAAGCCCACGGATTGGGAGAAGATCTTCACTAGTCATACAATGGACAAGGGTCTCATATCTAAAATATACCTGGAACTCAAAAAATTAAATCCCCCAACATCAAATCTTCAAAGAAACAACTGCCCAATAAATAAGTGGGCTAAAGTCTTAAAGAGAAACTTCTCTGAAGAGAAAAGAAGGATGGCCAATAGACACATGAAGAAATGTTCAACCATAAAAGAAATGTAAACAACATTGAGATACCACCTCACCCAATTAGAATGGATATAATCAGGAACTCTAATAACAACAGATGATGGAGGGGATGTGGACAGAAGGGAACCTTACTGCATTGTTGATTGGAGTGTAAACTTGTTCAACCACTTTGGTAAGCAGTATGGAGGTTCCTCCAAAGACTCCACATAGAGCTCCCCTATGACCCAGTAATCCCACTTTTGGGCATTTATCCAAATGATCACAAACATGACCATCCTAAAGCTACCAGGACAACTATGTTTATTGCAGCATTATTTACCATAGCTAAGGTATGGAACCAATCCAGAAAAAATGATTAAAAAATTAAAAATTAAAAAAGAGGGAATAAATTAAATCTGTAAAAAAACCCCATTGTTTCTTTTGAAAATATCTAAATATCTCAACTCCATACCTAGTGGACATTCTTAAAACAGACATGAAAATATTCAAGAATTACCTCCTAAAGGGTAAGATGACTTATCTGCAAAATTCCTTAGACCAGATTTTCTTTTAGTTTTGCCTTTTGATATGTACACATGATGATATCCATGTTGGGTGGGGACACTGTCTTTGGACTTTACAAACATTCACCTTCTGAAACTGTGTCTTGGGTAAAATTACCAATTCTGTGACTGAAAAAAATAAAAATCTTGGAAATAAATTGAATATCTCTTAAGAATGTGCTTCTTTAGAATGATACTAATTATAGAATTATATTTTCAAAATTAGAACATGGAGAAAAGAAAAACCTCATATACATACATAAAATATTAAATGAGTGTTTTAAAAATTATTTATCTACCAATAACTACTAAGATCATATTTTCTATAATCTTTTATCGTTTTCTTTAATTGGTATGTATTAGTTGTACACTATATTTTTGTTGTGCTGTCTCTATGCATACATAGAACATACCATTGCTGTTTACCCACTTTATTACTCTTTCCTATGTCATGTTCAGCTTTCTGTTTACAATTTTAATTGGCTTCATTTGTATACATAGATATAGTATACTTTGATCATGTGTTCTCAACACTGTCTCCTTCCTCTTTCCTCCTATTAACCACCCTCAAATAGTCTTTTTATATTTGTATCATATATTTATCTCTCTAGATTCCACATATAAGAGGAAATGTAATATTTATTTGGAATCTTGATCTATAGCTTTATATAATCAGATTCAAGTTTTATTTTCAAGAGTGATTATGTTCTAAACAGTGTAATATAAGACCACAAAAAATAATAACATGACATAAATACAGTTCATTAATTCTTGTCAAGGTTGTCTAACCAGTCAGTTTAGATGAAGTAACTTAAGTATACCACTATATACTAACTGCAAGAGATACTGACCAATATGTGCTAAATATCAAATTGGGTAATTTATCTTTACTGGTTGCCCTAGCTTACATTTCCACTATTATGTTATGATGTCTTTTATTCTATACTTTCCAGCATGTTATAACTTATTTTCTTAATGCTTTCCAGTCTGATTGGGATTTAATGGAACCTTACTTTTAATATTTATTTAATTTACATTAATGCCTGTAATATGTTGGCAATTTCTTCACGTGTTCACAATTTGTATTTTCTGAAACCTATCAACTCATTTACACATTTATGAATTGCAATAGCTTTTAATTTGAGATCTATTTTTGAGCTTTGTGTGTTTTACATAAAAATTCTTTCTCTACTCAATAGTTCTAATTTGATGCAGTCCTATTTTTAATTCTTGCTTTTATTTTTACTCAGTTAAACTTTTATATAATAAGTAGATACAAATGTCAATAACTTTCAAAGAGTTTCCTATGTTTTTTTTTTACCTCTAAAGCTATGCAGTTTAAAATTTTTGATATTGACTTGAATTTTGTAGTGCCTAGGAGATTATGTCCTATTTTGTCTTCTTCATATAGAAAACCAGTTTAATTTTTCCATCACCAATTTTTGAAAAGATTGTCTTGTCCATTGTATAATTTCCTCTCTTTTTTTGGAGGGGGGGTCTGGTCATGGGGCCTGTCCCTCAGCTCTTTAGCTCAAGGCTAGCACTCTACCACTTGAGCCACAGCGCCACTTCCGACTTTTTTTCTTTTTGCTTATGTGGTGCTGAGGAATCAAACCCAGGGCCTCATGCATGCAAGGCAAGCGCTCTGCCACTGAGCCACCTTCTCAGCCCCAATTTCCTCTCTTTTTTCAAAGGTATGCCTTGTCAAAAATATTTGTAATCACTTGATATTTTATATTATTTCTATTTTAAATATATGTGCTAAAAATTCACATCTGTTTCCAAAAAGAATGAGTATATGATATTGAAAATGATTGTATCTTTGAAGATGAGACCTAAATGGATTATGGCATACCATAAAATGGAACTCTGAATAGGATGAAACTAAATAAAATAAAACTCTACAAATTTACAAAGATAAAAATTTAAAACATAAAACTGAATAATAAATTTAGGATAAAACAGGTATAAAAAGTATATTTACAATAAAATTTAAAACTACGAAAAATAATAATCCATTTCACATTTTATATTCTGCTACTTTGCCAAAGTTTCAGGTCAACTCATTTAACTTGGAGGAGAAATCTATAGCATTCCTTAAATACAGGATCATGTCATCTGCAAAGAGGGATAGTTTAACTTCTTTCCATATTTGTATTACCTTTATGATTTTCCCTTGCCTTATAGTCCTTGATAGGAATTCCAGTATTATATTAAAGAGATACTGAAAGAGTGGACATCCTTCTTACTGATTTTAGAGGAAATGGTTTTAACTTTTCACCATTAAGTAAAATGCTGGTTTCAGTTTGTCATGTAAACATTTACTATATTGAGGAATGTTGTATGTATTCCTAGGGGGTCTGGTCGTGGGCCTTAACTCTGGGACTGGGCGCTGTCCCTAAGCTCTTCAGCTCAAGGCTATTGCTCTACCACTTGAGCCACAGCACCACTTCCGGCTTTTTTTTTCTGCTTATGTGGTGCTGAGGGATCGAACTCAAGGCCTCATGTGTGCAAAGCAAGTGCTCTACCACTGAGCCACCTTCCCAGCCTCTCATAAAGGGGTTTTTAATCATGTCAAATGCTTTTTTCTGTTCTGTGCTCATTCTTGCAAAGTCTAACTCCAATCTTGTTCCAGATCACCATGGTCCACATTGTTCCATCCTATTTATTTTCAGGATTTCACAAGTGATGGAGAAGGTGGAATTTGCACAGTAGCCCAGTAAAAGTATAGAGCAGGAGAGGTCATTGGAGGACCACAGCCCATAGTTCTACTCAGAATTCTTCTTAGCTAAAGAAGGGTGAAAATGAGAAAGAATGAAGAAATAAGAAGATGAGAAGGAATGAAGAAAGCCTCAAATGTACTAACAGTGCATGGAGAGGAAAGAGCTTTCATCATGTAGAGGAAAGGTTGCCTGGTTATTGAATCAGGAAGACACATCCTGATGATCAAAAGAAAGAGAGGAAGGAAAAATATAATTGCAAAAGCAATTAAAGTCAAAGAGATAAATGTCCCCAGTCAGTTCCATACATGCTGGCCTTCTTACAAAATGTAGGCAAGGTAGTTAACTTAGCCGGTGGAAGGTAATTCATCCTGAATTACCATCAACTCTATTTTTAAAAGATAGCAAGGGGTCAGAACTGGTGATAAATATTTGTAATCCCAGCATGAAATGAGTTTCAAGATCAGCCACAGTAAGATTTAATGATAGTATGAGATAATGTAGGTGTTCCCTCAGCTATGCCTGAAGGGTAAGTAGGAACATTGTAGTCTCAGCTTAGCTCCAGGGGATAAAAGGATAAAATGGTAGCTAAAGATAAGTCAAACATAAAAATGGAGGCATTGCTCAAGTGGTTGAGCACCTTCCTAGCAAGCACCAGTCCCAAAATTTAAACCTCAGCATTAGAAAGTAATAAAAAAGATGGTAAAGAACTGGAAAGGGCATGTGCCTATGAAAGGTGATGATTGCAGAATTCTCTGTATCTGCAGCTATGGAACTAGACATGTGCATTCATATTGCTATGAACCTATTCATCACTTCATCTATCTATATACACATTTATTTTGAAGAATTAGTTCATGGAGTTGTGTGACTTGTTCTTAAGTCCAACTTTTCAGGAGGCTGCTAGACTCCACACACATTGAAGTCTGCCTCAACATGGAGGCATGGAATGATTTATTTCACCCAAAGCGTACTGGTTAAAGTACTGATCTTCTAAAAAGAAACCTCAAACTCACATACAGTACTGTTACAAATACTTGCATATGGTGGCATATCCAGGTAGACACATAAAATCTCATCTTTTTCAGTTCCATTAATTCTTTCCCGAAAAAGTATTTTGTCCTTTAAAAATAAATTATACAGCTCTTTTTTGATTTTGAATGTGTATCTTTTCCATTCCCTTTCAACCTCATTGTACAGTCATCTCTGTCTTACAATAAGTCCCTATATACCTATAGTGTCTAAATCAGGGGAAGAATCACTAGCCTGCTGGGGACAGCCATTGCTTCTATCTGCCTTGGTAAGGATGTCCAAAAACACAGGGCTCAGGTTCTTCTCAGTCATGCATGTGATAGTGAGAGGAGCTTTGTTTTCTAATGAAACTCAGAAGGGAAGGAATCACAGCTTCAAGCCTTAAATTCCTTCATTCCTTGGTTATAAAACAAAATGTCAGTCTGACCCTGTCCTCTTTATTTCAGGAGCCAGCATGGCCCAGAAGGTAGCTGAAGCTCAAACTTCAATTCTGCTGGTGGAAAAGGAGGCTGTGACCCTAGACTGTTTGTATGGGACTGGGGAATCCTATTATTCCATCTTCTGGAACAAACAGCCCCTCTCAGGGAAATTAATTTTGCTTATTCATCAGAACTCTTATGAAAAGGAAAAGGTAACAGAGGGTTGTTACTTCCTGAACTTCCAGAAATCCTCAGACAGACCAAGAGATCCAGTCAGAGAAGCAGGGCTTCAGGCACAGGTAGGACTTACAGAGGAACTTTAGGGCAATTCACATACAATGTCTAGACACACCACCTAGTTGACATGTATGTCTACTACGAGATGTAGTAGACATACATCTCGTAGTAGACATACATGTCAACTAGGTGGTGTGTCTAGATGTAGTAGACATACATGTCTACTAGGTATGCATGTCTACTAGGTATGTCTACTACATCTAGAATAGTTTTCCAATGATAAAAGCATACACACTGTTTTTTGTTTTTGTTTCTTTTTGGGTCCAGTCGTGGGGCCTGAACTCTGGGCCTGGGAGCTGTCCCTCAGCTCTTCAGCTCAAGGCTAGCACTCTACCACTTGAGCCACAGCGCCACTTCCACCTTTTTTTCTTTTTGCTTATGTGGTGCTGAGGAATCGAACCCAGGGCCTCATGCATACAAGGCAAGCGCTCTACCACTGAGCCACCTTCCCAGCCCTTGTTTACTATTTAAGTAAACATTTAATATGCATGCCTAGCCTTGAGGCATTTGCTCTGGGACTTCTGGGAAATCACCTAATTTTATAGATACAGAGTTCTATATGAAGTCATCCTATGAAGAAAGATCTCATCCCCTTGGCCTGCTCCATGTGCTTGCCCAGGATGTGTTTATCTATTTCTCTCATTCTCTGTATCTTACTCTGTCTTCCTATCTCTATGTATATATACATATATAAATTATGTATTAGAGAAAGCTATCTATCTCTATATAAATAGAGACAGATAGAGAGATAATAATGGAAAGAAATCAAGACACTAGAGACCAAAAAAAGCAAACCAAAACTGAGTTTGAGAAATTAAACTGAGAGATTGGACAAGCAACAATCAATAACAGAGCAATTGAAGCATTATGTTCAAGTTTTTAGGTCATAAGAACGTAAATAAAAAGTTATATATCATTCATAAATTTATTATATAATACATATGTAATCTCTGTCCACAGAGAACATAAAAATTCTCAGCCAGTTCCAACGAATTAATTCGTAGGGCCATAAGATCACCACTTCAGTGGATGTTGTCCATATCGAATATGATTACTGTATCCTACAACTCAAGAATTGTGATTCCCAATATCATACTGGAAGAATTCCCTAACCAAAAAATAGCAATAGAATTAAAAGTTAACAACAAAGCATAGCAGCAGAACAAGTCCAAGATGTTTCTGACTCCATAGCTTTATACTCAGCAGGTTGAGTCAGCAAGATCAGAAAAACAAATATAAACATTGGATAGGACATAACAAGGTACAAGCTGAATTAGTACTCTGAGGAAAAGTAATTCATGTGGAATAAAATTGTAGGAAACTTCAAAGCTATTGCACTAAGCCTGAAAGAATAATATTTTGTGAGACTAAATCAAGCACAAAGAAAATTATCTGATGTTTTTGCTCATAGGAATCTGGACCGAAATAAAATACTACATGATCGCAAAAGGAGCATTGCATGAACATATTCAAAATGCATTATATGTGTAGCATGCTCTGTGTGTGTGTGTGTGTGTGTGTGTGTGTGTGTGTGTGAATAGCATAATGAAATCCACTAAAATGTTATAATAAGGGAAGAAGAAAGTGTTTGTATGTCTCTCCCCCACGATATAACCCATGCTTTCACTATATTTGATGTCGGTATAATTTGTGGAGGGGAAGGGAAAAAACAAATCATTTAACTAGGGATACAGGTGGACTTATTGCAACAATGAGATGTGCAAGTTGTTATGTCGAAAAACTAACCTTACAACTTTGGTTGGGGGGAGAGGGGGGATCAGGTGAGGGGAGGGGAGAGGATGGGAAGGGATGGAAGGGGAAACAAAGAGGAGGCAACAATGCTTAATACGAAATGTACTTGTTATCTTGCCCATGTAATTGTAACTCCTCTGTACGGTATTCTCACAATAAAAAAAAAAAAGGAAAATATCACAGTACATTAAAAATGACGACGACGGGCTGGGAAGGTGGCTCAGTGGTAGAGCGCTTGCTTTGCATGCCTGAAGCCCTGGGTTTGATTCCTCAGCACCACATAAGCAAAAAGAAAAAAGCCAGAAGTGGCGCTGTAGCTCAATTGGTAGAGCACTAGCCTTGAGCTGAAGAGCTGAAGGATAGCGCCCAGGCCCAGAGTTCAGGCCCCATGGCCGGACCCAAAAAAAAAAAATGAAGATGACAACAACAACAACAACAACAAAAAAGAAGAGGTTAATATGATCAAACTATTATATGCCTGTATGGTATCTTATAATGAGACTCCTTTTACTTTATGCTAATAAAACATTAAATTCTTTTATTATTGTTATTATTATTTTTATTATTTTGTCAGTCATGGGGCTTGAACTCTGGGCTTCGGTGCTGTCCCTGTGCTCTTCAGCTTAAGGCAAGTGCTCTACCACTTGAGCCCCAGCGCCACTTCCAGTTTTATAGTGTTTTATTGGAGATAAGAGTCTCATGGAAGTTCCTGTCCGGGCTGGCTTTGAACCACGGTCCTCAGATCTTAGCCTCCTGAGTAGCTAGGATTACAGGTGTGAGCCACCAGCACCCAGCCATTATTAAGTTTTTTATTGTGAAAATACCATACAGAGGGGTTACAATTACATGAGCAAGGTAAAGAGTACACTTCTTATCAAGCATTGTTGCCTCCTCCTTTGTTTCCCCTTATCATCCTTGCCCTCCCATCCACCCCCTCCCACCCCCATCCTCCAACCCCCACCCCCTCCCACCCTGCCAAAGTTGTAAAGTTCGTTTTTTGACATAAAACGTCTTGTACATCTCATTGTTACAATGGGTCCACCTGTATCCCTATTTAAACAATTTGTATAAATTCTTTTTTTTTCCAAATGAGATATCTTTTATCCTAGTTTGTAAAAGAGCATAGTTAGTGTCTGATTTATAATCTGTATTAAGGATTCATTTTGTAAACACTGGAAAGGAATAAAATGCCTTAAAGTCTATCTTTCAAGCTCAAAAGCTGGGTGCTGGTGTAATCCTTGCTAATCAGGAAGCTGAGATATGAGTATCTCAGTTTAAAGCCAGCTTGAGTAGGAAAGTCTTTAGTTAAGTGTGTGTGTGTGTGTGTGTGTGTGTGTGTGTGTGTGTGTGTGTGTGTGCACATGTGTGCATACAATCAGAAATGAAGTTATGGCTCAAGTGATAGAGCACTACCCTTGAGCAAAATAAAGTTCAGTGATAGTGTTCAGGCCCTGAGGTCAAGCCCCAAGACACACTCTCTCTCTCTCTCCCTCCCCGTTCCTCTCTCATACACACACACACACACACACACACACACACACAAATACTAGTATACACAGCATCTCTTCTGCTATTAGTGTACATTTTGCTATCACAAATCAAGTACAGTGACAACAGGTGATGTACCATAGAGGGAAGAACATACAAAGGAAACAAAAAAAATCATATAGTACATTCAAAACAACAAAAAAAACAAAGAAAAAACAAAGAAACAAAGAAAAAAAACAAAGAAAAAGTTCTTGTGTCCATATTTTGGGGTTTGTTTCACTTAGCATTATTTTATATGGACATATGTACAGAGCTTTTGAGCTTTTCTTCTCATCTGATAAAATTATCCTAGACGTACACTAATTATTGCAAATGAGGGAAGCCATGGGTCCTATATTTATTTTGGTCTAGCATACTTCACTTAATATTATTTTTTTCAAATTGTTCCATTTCCTAATGATGGGATGGTGTCATTCTTTATGATGAAAGCACAGAATTCCATTATGTATCTGTGTGTGTGTGTGTGTGTGTGTGTGTGTGTGTGTGTGTGTGTGTGTGTGTACCACATTTTCTTGATCTATTCATCTACTGAGGGGCATCTGGATCTGGGTTGGTTCAATATCTTTGCTATGATGAAAAATGCTGCAATAAACGTAGTTGTGCTGGTTGCTTTAGTATGGCCATGTTTGTGATCATTTGAGTAAATGCCCAACAACTTCGAAGTGGGGAGTGAGGGAGGTGGGGGAGGGAAGGGATAGTGGGAGAACAACAAGGGAAAAGGGTAACAGTGCTCAACAAGAAATGGACTCCAGGGAGCTAGGAAGGTGGCTCAGTGGTAGAGCACTTGCCTTGCATGCATGAGGCCCTGGGTTCGATTCCTCAGCACCACATAAGCAAAAAGAAAAAAGCCGGAAGTGGTGCTGTGACTCAAGTGGTAGAGCAGTAGCTTTGACCTGAAGTGCTGAGGGACAGCGCCCAGGCCCAGAGTTCAGGCCCCATGACCGGACCCCCCCCCCCCAAAAAAAAGAAATGAGCTCCAGGATTTGAACCAGGGGAGTCCTCACGAGGGCCAACAAACATAAAAACAAAACTTCAAACTCATCTGCTGCTGGTAGAGAGGTGGCATTTGCTGCCGAGTTTCTACTCCAAATATACCTGGTCTGCACACTAATGTCCTCAGCACAACTTGAAAACTAAAGACAGATGAAAACTAAGCACTTACAGACATTTGTTTTAATACATACGTTAATGTTTCATATCATGCAAGCTGTTGGTCATCTTTCTAGTTATTCATTGTGTTGAATAATTGAATAATAATTCAATTATAATTGAATAATACTGTAGGATAATTGAATAAATGAGAAAGGAACAGCTATAAATGTGCTAATTACCAATACGTTTGAAAAAATAGTGGAAATTATAGTCAAAGTAATCAAATAATCCTTTCTGCCTTTAATTCTGCTCTAGACCCCAATAATATAATTCACATGCAGCCTTCTGACGATCTGGCTTCACAGCTTTTGCCCAGTAATCATGGGTGTACTAGGACACAGATCCAGCTGCTGACTTGACCTCACTTTGAGTGCATTATGACTCCATATCTTAGTCAGGCTGTGTGGATAGATCTTGACCTCTTACTTCATCTGGGACCAATGGTCAAATTTCATCTGTGTTCTAAGAAAGCTCCTGTAGATTTAGAAAGGGTTTCCCCCATGCTGAGCTCTACAGCCCCTCACACACTCATTCCAATGCTGTAACATGTTTATCTGTGATGCTGTTTAGGGTTCTTATGAATTAAGAGGCAGTGGAATAGTGAAATGTAGCAAAGCAACAACCTTATGTAAAGCAAAATTAGAAAGGAATCTAAAAGCCTGGAATATATGAAATTCCTCAGGAAAGGTGTCATTTATTCTTTTCCCCTGGCACTTATTTTGCCAGTCAGCACCCCCTGTGAACTTGGAATCCTCAATGGTGTCTGCCACTAGCAAGGGTAGTGGTAATAAGTTGACTTGTTATGCCTAGTCTTGCAGCAGTAGGAACAAAAACATTCCAGCAGGAAGTTAAAGAAGCATTAGATTGGAAATGCAAATTATTATGAGAAGCTTTGGTATGAGAACACACAACAATCATCAAGTTGAGGCATGGCTCATGAGCTAGATCACGGCTTTTTTTTTTTTTCTTGCCAGTCCTGGGGCTTGAACTCAGCTTCTTTTGTTCAAGGCTAGTACTTTATACCACTTGAACCACAGTACCACTTCCAGCTTTTTCTGTTTATGTTGTACTGAGGAATTGAACCCAGGGCTTCATGCATGCTAGGCATGCATGTGGCTACCAGTAAGCCACATTCCCAGCCCATAGATCCCCAGCTTTGAGAGAACAACACCGAGAATGGGTGTGGAGTCCTGAATTCTGATCTCACTGCTGGCAACCACACAAAAAAGTGAAAAGAAGGACAGTAGGAAATGAAGGAAAGAAAGAAGCTAAATTTCAAAATAGGGAAGGGAAGGGAGGGGAGGGAGGAAGAAAATGCTTAGTTGCATTAACATTTTTCCCCCCCAAGTAACTTCACAGTCTGGGCCTCTGCCAATGCTCACCAGGTCACCCTCAGTCGATGGCAATTGTCTAGGTAGAATGGTTGCCAACCTTACTCCTCTATAGGGGCCGGACTCTCAGAGCCAGATCTTCCATGAATAACAATGGAAACAAGGAAGAAACCTAAGTTTTCTTGCAGTACATATCTATGAAGAAGTATCCAGGTAGGCAGAGGGATTCTGGCTGTTGGTCCCTCTGCAGGAAGGATCAGAGAACATAGCATGCCCCACCTCCATCAGACTAACCTCCCCACAGCTACCACTTCCACTCCCATCCTGAGGTGTCCAGTCAGTTCCACACCTTTAGTGCTGGCAGCACAGAGGATCCATGGGATTCCTGGGCCATGTTTACAAATCCACCTCTGAAAAGGAGCAGAACATTGAAACACCTCCAAATCTGCCTAGTATCATATACAGATGGGGGTTTCTTACTGTAAGTCTGGATCTTTTAGCAGATACTGTATGGGAAGAGCCAGAGTAGGCATGACTACTGATCCCTCATCCAATTCTTCATCCCCATGCAGAGAGGCCAGGTGAGTCTCTCTTGATTATATCCTGTTGCAAATCTGTTCCCATAATCACTTCAAAGACTGGAGCTGCTCATTCAAGGGAGAAGATAGAGTGGATGGAGTTTGCTGGGTTGTGGCAGAAGAGAGGGCACAGGGTGGCAGTACTGGAAGAGAAACTTCCTGTCATCTTGCACGATTCTGGTTATAGCAAAGAGATTAGTTGGAAAGCATGTGTGTGCCAAGGGCCACTTGCTCATGCCTGTAATCCTAATTAGGAAGCTAAGATGTGAGTATCAATGTTCAAAGCCAGCTAAGCTATACAAGTCTGAGAGACTCTTACTTTCATTTAACCAGCACATAGATAAACTGAAATAGGTACACACACACACACACACACACACACACACACACACACATATCATGGAAATGTGTTACATATGTGAATGCATTTTGTATACAAGTGGAAGTTTGTTATAAATGTAGATCCTGTTGAAGATTTTATTTATAATTTCCAATTTGTTCTAATGCCTAGAGTCTGATTTTTCTTACATTCGTGGCTCTGTTTTACCGTGGTATTATTGAAATGACATACTTCGGAGAACAGCCAGAACAAAGTAGGCAGAATGCGATTCTCCCTGGCCCCTTATAGACTCAGTTGAAAAATGGCATGTAGATGGGGTCTTGCAAAGGAATGGATGTAGCAGTAACTGAAAGTTTTGTTGTATGGAGTTTTGGGTATCAGCTATATTCTCAGGAAGTTTGTAAAATTACAACTTTTTAAGTCATGTTTTTAATAATAGGTTTGAAAAGTTCACATGAGAATATTGTTATTTTATGTATTTTTGTGCCAGTACTATGCTCTTGTTCAGTTTCTAACTTCAACGTAGTTGGCATTGTACCTCTTGAGCCAAACCTCCACTTCTGGCTTGTTCCTTGTTAATTGAAGAAGAGTTTCATGGACTTTTCTACTTAGGATGTCTTCAAGCTGCAAGTCTCAGAATCCGGTCTTCTAAGTACCTAAGTACTTTCTAAGTACCCTCAAGGTACTTAGTTATCTAAGTCCTAGAAGCCTGAGAAAGGCATCCAGATATAAAGTTTTTTAAGTGTAATACAACCACAATGTCACTGATTTTGTTTTACCTGATCTTCAAATACAATAGTATAGTCACTAACTTACACAAGTCTCTCTTGAGTTTTGGGTAACATCTGAAATGTGATATTAGACAAAAACAAGACAACCACAAGCAGAAATTTTGGTAGTATTATTTTTATTTGTTTTTCATTCTGTTGATAAGTATTAAAGACCAAGAAAACATTTTTGGAAGCACTAAATATAATAACAATGATTTTCTACATAATTTCTGAATTGTATTACTCTGTTAAAAAATAAGTATCATATTTTATTTAATACTTTATTCCTAAACATATCCTTTTCAGGGATATTCCTTTTCAGTGATACCCTTATACATTTTGATCATAAAATTTATATTACTAATAGTTTCAAAGGTATTGATATTTGATCTGTTGGGATATGTGAAGCCTTGTCATTGACATTGAGTGAAAACTGGGTCACAAGGGCTTGGAGGTGTGTATACATTTGATTTCCACAAGTGTATGGTAAAGTCATAGTCTGAGTTTTGGTGGTATTTTCAGCCTCATTGATTTTAAGTTTTTGGTATGATATTGCAGCATTGAGCGACACTGGAAAGAAAGGCAGTGAGAAGCAAAGGGAGGCTCACCATCAGCATGGTCTTTGTGTACCTCCTCAGGTTCCTTTCACCAAAGGTGGTCTTGTTGTATTCACTGCTTATATTTGTGCTCTGCTTTGTTCTTGGACTACCACGAGGGAAATTCCTCTTCAACAAGACTTTCAGCTTTGGAAGATTTTTTTGGGGCAACAGTTTTCTCCATTTTGTTTCTTATGATAGAATGAAAAGGTAGTGCCACATTGTCAGGACCTCTATAATCACTTGATCTCCTTGTTTCCAACAACTTTCAGGAACTGTTTCTACTTCCTAAAACTGCTAGTTGTGGTATGAGGCAGAAGAGTGGACCACAAGGGAGTACGTTAAAGCAGGTAATTTAGGTTTAACCTAAAGCTTACATTTTATTGTTAGGTTAGATAGATGTACACAAGAAAAGTAGACATGATCAGCCTCCCCTACACGCTTTCCAATCCAAGGCAATGCATGAGGTCATGGTAGATTTATATGCAAGGTATTCTAAGAGTACCTGGCTGAACCATGTGGAATTGAGGATGAGTGGGGAAAATTCTTGTGGGGTTGTGCACAGATTGATGGGACACCAGGGAAGGCCTCCACCTCCCAAGTTAGTTCCTGAACAAAGTGACAGGTCACTCCAATGCAGATGCCCTAGACCTTCATATGCTGATGCTCCAGCAACCTTAGACATACTTCAGGCCTGAGGAGAAAGGTGAAGAGAAAGACAGCCAATAGTTCATTATATTCTAAAGATGTGCTGAAGTGCTATCTCCTAATTGCTTTCATACAATAAATGTCCTTTTTCTTCCCTTCCCTGTGTGTCTTTAATAAAAGGGGAAAGTGGCCAGATCGAAGTTGGGACTCCAAATCACCAAAAGCCCACCCACAACAGCTCTAAAGCGTTGTTGCAAGGATTGCTGTGGAAAGAGTCTTGCTGCCCTGGTCAGCCCAGGAGCCTGGGGAATGGTAGGCCTGAAATTCCTTTCTCATCTGGAATTTTGAAGGCTCTGAGAGGCTATGGGTCAAACAGGAAGAGGCTCTAGTGTGAGGGCTAGTGGTGATAATGCCCTCATCAAGGAAAGTTGGCACCCTGTTTCCTTTCATGTGTTCCTAAATGTTTGTTATGAAGGAGCAGGCTGGAACAGTGATGTTCAAAACAGACTGAGTCATAGTCAGTAAGGGTCATATGTAATTTCTAAATTCCTAATACCTTACTTCAGTAACTTAAACAGAACCAGGAGATAGTTATTTAAATATTGTTTTATTAAAATAAAAATATCCAACCTATATCATTTGAACATGTGTCAATGCAAAACTACTATGAAATTTTATATCTGAATTGTATATCATATTTTTATTTTTGGATTTAGCTGAACATTTGATGTGTATTTTATTAATCTAGTATATCTTCATTTCACTACCTCCATTCTATTTTTTTTCAAGTTCTGATTTAATAGTATGTTTTTGTAATAATGTTTGTGCATTATGGCCTTAAATATACAAACAATAAAATTTATTCTTGCTAGTACAGGACTCCATGTCTTTTGGAAAATACAGACTTAAGGATATAAAATCATGAACTATGCAACAATGTGCATCACTTTATTTAAAATCACTTTCTAAAACAATTATTCAACAAAACTCATTCTATCTTTCCCAGATTCCATTGCAAAACTCTTTTGTTTTTGTTGTAGCCCTTATCATGGACCCCTCCATTCAAATGTGCAGCTTTAATAGATTTGCCATAGTTTAGCTTTTATTTTGGTATTCACATGAGGTAGCTCACTGTATAATTTGAACACAAAGGGAAATTCCTGTTTTTGATAGAGAGTTTAATTCTCTGTGACAAAGGCAGACTCATGAGTAAACTGCCATAAAATACTCAATAACATCCAAATAAAGATATAAAATTATTCAACAAGTTTATATAATTACCACATAAATGTACTTCCTAATATTTTTAAAACACAATACAATTACACATCTATGTCATAAAATAATTCAGATCACAAGTATAGGACACTAATCTAAATATACTGCATCATCCTCAATATTTCCTTATAAAAATTTTGTCTTTTCATTACCCTTCGCCTCAGACCCTTTTTTTTTCTTGCAAATAATGGTCTGGTGATGTCCCTAGAGTTTGGCCAACTCTCAGAAGCCTCTTGCCTTTTCTGCCTCTAGGTAGTCACTCACTTAGAAGACCTGAGGGAATGTTCTCAGTTGACTTGTTCCAATGTGTCTGTCCCAATGTCTCAATTTGACTGACTGTGCCCACTCTTGCTTCGCCTGGTTGGGGTCTGTGGCAATAGCAAGAATGGTGACAGGGACAGGCTAGAACTGTGGTGTTATGAATTAATGGTAGCAGAACAGAGTAACTGAAACTAGACTACCAGGGAAAGGATATTGGTGACCGAGACACAGGATTGGAGGGGCATGGAAGTGGGTGGCAGAATTATGTGTGCAGGGATTGGGGTAGCAAATAGAGTCATCTGGAGCAGTTTATCAAAGTCAGGGTAGCAGAGACAGAGTGGCAGAGAATAAGTTGTCAGGGATTAAGGTAGCACAATCAGGGTAGCAAGAACATGGGTGTGGGATCAGTGTATCCAGTACCAGGGTACCAGTGATTGGCATGTTGCCAATGTATTGGATGTTAGAACTTTAGAGACCTCCAACAGCTCATCATCAGCTCTTTGGAAGTGGGCATGTGTCATCTATCAATGCGCACTCCAGGTGTTTCAGGTTCTTGGGAACCAGCTGTAGGATCTTGCCCTTATTTCCTTGAGAATCCAAACCCCACAATACTTCAAAACAGGCTCCACATAGTGAGCTCCAATCACCTCTTGCAAGCCATACTACTCCAATCTAATGTCAATTATCATGGTTGCACCCTGTGCCCTGAGATGTGTTCAGGGCACATAGTGCTCTGGACAGCTACCAGCTTCTGACCCAAACATTATAGGGCTCCCTGGAAAAGGACAACAACAGATCTGCTACTGTTCCATTCTCTCACTGCGGTTCTGGACAAGCAGTATGTTGTACTTTGATCTCCAGATCCTCTTCAAGCCTCACACCTTGCTCTGTATTCTCTCTTTAGGCACTCATTTGTTCAAACTGCCCCTCCTTTTCTATCCAGGTGGTGCCCTCCATGTTCACGTCTTTGTTTTCTCCTTCCAATCTACCTGTGGCTTTTGCACCAAATCCTTGAAGTTCCTCATCTCTCTCTCCATCTGTGACTGCTGCATTAAAACCATCATCTCCCTTTTATGTCTGTTTGTCAAGTTTGTTCTGGAATCCAAGGCAGTACTAGGTAACTAAGAATGTGGGTGGAGCCTAAATACTCCCCTGCTATTGGTTGTTGAGAAAGATGCAAATGAGGTGTCATCAGTCTCACCTACTCAACCCCTAGGTCAGCAGAATAAAGTGATATCACAATGGAGCCACCACCCAGCAGCAATAACAATATATGACCCAACCATAGATAATTTAGGTAGTAGAGAGTAGCCAAATCTAGTGGAAGACATGAACAGATTTATAGAGCACTACTCAGGGCATCCACCAACCAAGTTAGTTTATAGACAAAGTGGCAGGCCAGTCTTAGGCTCTTAGGCTCTGCCCTACATCTTCCTGTTTTGAAGGACCCCCAGACACACCTCAGACCTAACAACATGGGTGAATAGAAAAGTAGGTGAGTATTGCTTAGTATTCTGAAGGTGCGCTAAGGTGCTGTCTTGTCATGGCTGCCATCTAATAAATGTCCTTTCTCTGACCTTCATGATGTCACTTTATTTGCCATAAGGGGAAAACTGGAAGCTCTAACAAGAATACCTAGAATTTGGACCAGGGGTTGTAAACTCCATTTTGAGATCATGATAAACTCACCACTTACTGAGCCAGGAAGTTGGGTTAGGAATTCACAAGCTGATAATTAACTCCAATTTCCCTACCTAAACATCCCTTAGCACCCCTCAGAATCCCACTTCCCAAATGTGTGGACAGCCTTAAACTCTGTTCTCCTGGAGAAGGATTTGAGTATGGGATATCATCAGCTTCTCATTTGTGGCTGCCTTATGAATGCAGATTTTCTCTTAGGCTTAAAATAACTTCAGTAGTTGGGTTGCTGTGTAACAGGTTGCTGTGTAACTCGGTCAAGGGTTCACACCCCTAGGTAGAACTGTCAAGGGCTAAGGACTACTGAGGGCTCACTTGCTGTCCGTGGTATTGCACCGAAGACTTCTCTGTCAATGTTGCCCACAGTGCCTGGGCCAAAGCCTCTCAGAAAGACTCCAAGCCCACCCTGCCGTGGCTGAGTCTGTGTGAGTTAATTATCATTGAACAACTATGTTTCACAGTCTATGAGCCACACACTTCTATGTGCATACGCATTTGAGAGCCCAAGTATGACTCTTTCAGAACTTCTTTTCCTTCCTCCTGTGTTCCGAGAGCAACAGTTAGTACAGTGCATCTGTCTCCCAGGGGCTGTTTTTAACTGCACAAATTTCTTACAATAAACAATAGGTGGAAGCTGCCATTAAAGCAAACAAGTATGAAATAGCACACAATGCTTCCCCTGCATTCCTGGACCTAAGAAGTTCCCAATTCTGAGCACAAAGTGTTCATGGCTGAGTTCTAAAAACCTTCACTGATTGGTGAACTTAAAATAAACTTAACAAGGCAGGTACCATCCAGTACAGTAGTTGCCACCTATAATCCTAGTTATTAGGATGGCTGAGATCTACTAGATCAATTAACTTACAGACCATGCAACACAGAAAATTCTAAGATATTAGTCCCAAAAGAACAAACTGAGACAAGGAGAGCCAAGTGGAAAAGGAGGAAGTCTTAATCAAGAGAATGTTTCTCTGAGCAGAGATGTGGGTAGTAATTCCAAGAAAGTTCTCGAGTTGTGGCTCATTAGTAGAGACTACCAGGTCAAACTTCACTAAAGCCAATAATAAAACATATAAAAATAAAAGCTGAAGGGATGTGAAGGGTAAACAAAGGAGGAGGCTGCAATGCTTGATAAGAAATGTACTCATTATCTTGCCCATGTAATTGGAACCCCTCTGTACAGAATGTTCACCAAAAAAAAAAAAACAAAAAAAAAAACAACTGAGCTGGGAGCTGGGGGCTCATGCTTGTAATCCTAGCTACACAGGAGGCTGAGATCTGAGGATCACGGTTCAAAGCCAGCCCGGGCAGGAAACGCCATGAGACTTTTATCTCCAAAAAACCACTAGAAAACCGGAAGTGGTGCTGTGGCTCAAGTGGTACAGCACTTGCCTTGAGCTGAAGAACTGAGGGATAGTGTCCAAGCCCAGAGTTCAAACCCCACGACTGACAAAAAAATAAAAATAAAAAAAATAAAAAACTATATTTGGATTCCATTACTAATAGCACTTTTAAGGGAAGTGGTGTGTGTGTGTGCGTATGTATGATGTGTGGTGTGGTTTGTCTGAGGTTGTGTATGGGCCAGTACTGGTTCTTAAAAATCATTGAATTGGCACTGTCCTTTAGGTTTCCCATTCAAGTCTGGTGGTTTTCTAGCTCTACCACTTGAAACACACAATTCTGGCTTTCTGCTGTTTAACTGGAGATAAATGTCTAATGGGTATGTCAACCTGCATTGGTTTTAAAGTGTGATCTTCAGATCTCACTCTCTTGAGTAGGTAATTCTTTAAGAGTGAGCCACTATGCTCAGCCCAGTATTCCCAGTAAGTTACTTAATATTTCTGATCCTCAGCTTCTTTCTATGTGGAAAGTGAATTATTTTGTGGACCTTAGAATCTGGTGGGAATTATGATGGGCACAGGAAGTATGTGTGGACAGAGCCTGATACTCTCATAAAATTACTAATGTTTATATTGAGATGAATTCCAAGAAATGGAAACAAGAGAGATTTTTCTTTTCTTGTTTGTTCATTTATGGGGAGTGGGGGAGCCACAGAAATTCAAGGAGAACAGAAAAACAAATGATGTAGATACTATGTTGACCATGAACTATACCATTTGTGGACAGGGACAGGAGGGAAAAACAGAGAGATAGCAAGCAAAGGAAGTGGTGAGAATATCCAACAAGAAATGTACTCATTACCTGACATAAAATGATGACCTGTATGTACATTACCTTAACAATAACAATTAAAAAATCCAGGTTGATGATCCTCTCCCCCAGTTTTCTTTAGAGGCCCAGAAGACTAAGGCCCACCTATGGAGTGTTTAAAGGTCAATTTATATGATGATATAGAGACAGAATCTCTAAGAAATGTTATAAAAAAAGTATTCTATTCTTAGTACCTATTTTTGTTTAAGAGTGGAGATTCTATATGTTTTTGGCAAAGGTATTTTTTTTACTTTCTTTTTTCAGCACTTGTCAGGTGTTGAAATCCTTCTTAAAGCTTTGGGACAGAGGTCTGCTATATCTTGGCACTTTGCCCCTAGATAAAATGGTAATCAACCTTTGAAATTAATGTACTTGATTATGAGTGTTATTTTTGTGCATACCTATCAAGGAAATATATTGAGCAAATATATTATGAATTATCTGATATTTTAATGCATAAAACTGTTATCACTGTACCCAGGAATAATCTGGCACTGCATGCCAAAAAAGGGGGGGGGAGGGCATTTTAAACTAAAACTACAAAATGATTTTAAGATTTTGGTGCTAGCAAATGTGTCCAGGTATTATTACATTGAAAAGAGATTTCAAAATGGTTTTTCTTCATGGATACTTAGTATTTGCTAAAACCATGGAGTTTGATATCAAAAGAGTTTTCAAAATGTCCCCATTACAACAATGAGATGTACAAGTATTATGTCGAAAGCGAACTTTGTAACTTTGTGGGGAGGGTGGCGAGGGGAGCGGGAGGGTTGGGGGGGCAAGGGAGGAGGATGGGAAGGGGAAACAAAGGAGGAGGATACAATGCTTGATAAGAAATGTACTCATTGTCTTGCCCATGTAATTGTAACCCCTCTGTACAGTATTTTCACAATAAAAATAAAGAAAAACTAAAAAAAAAAGAGTTTTCAAAATGTAAATTAAAGAAAAAATCACTAAGGAGGTAAAATTTATATTAAATGTTAATTTTTAAAGAGCAAAAGGAAGATCCTAGATGGCAGACTAGAGACAAAGCAGTATCAGAGAAATAAGAAGGTTTAATTGAAAAATTGAGCTAGAAAGTGGACATCAGGCAAAGGCAAGTAGTCAGAGCCTACCACCAACAAAGAAACATCACAATATATTATCTCAGAAACAGGAAATAAGTTGCAGACCAGCGCTCATCATCAGTATCCCTGATTTCAATAATGCATGTACATCCTCTACACATACACACACACACACACACACACACACACACACACACACACACGAATGTATGCAACATCTCAACCTCAACCTACTTACAAGCATCCACTCAAAATGAATCAAAGATCTTCCTGTAATATTTGAAACTTTAAAAGTTTCAAGTTTTGTAAATCATTGATAACAAATGCATAAGCAATTATTTTCTGAATGGCAGAAATGTGAGTTCATGACGATTATAACTATTTAACACATCCCTCCATATTCAAAGAAAGAATTAAACAACAGACAATCCGAATTTGTTGGGAATATATTTCTACTATCTATTCCCCAAAGGCTTAATAAGAAAATACATAAGAGATCCAAAATTTAAATACTAAAATAATACAATTAATATATGAGTAAGTGAAGTGAAGGACACTGACCAGAGATCTACTCTGCCTCCTGCTCTCAGCCAGCTGCACATTCCACCACTTTTGAGGCAGCTCAGGCCTGCAGTTTTTTTAGAGTAGCCATGCTGGGATTGGGGCTGGGAGCTAAGGGAAGAAGAGGGTTGGCCACAGGAGGAAGGAGGCAGCAGGCCAGCTGGTTCCTTCAATGGCAGCCCTAATGGCAACCGGTTCTGGGGAGTGTAGGTAAGGTGCAGTGATTGGGACAGATCCCGCGGGGCCGAGCCTGAGGAAAAGGAGTAGCAAGTTCCTCCAAGGTGGACAAGGAGAAATATGACAACCAGTGGCTGAAGCATTTCAAGAACAAAGGCCACAACTTGGAGGTAAACTCAGGCCGTGTGGAAGGCCAGGGCAGAGGGCCTGGGGGCTGGGTGACGCCGGTGGCCTAGAGGCAACAGTGATGCTTCCTTTTATGGATGCACCAGGAAGTGTGTGAGGGAAGGCTCCTCCAAGGCCCTGGCCTAGCCCTGAACTGCCAGGAATGGCTGGCATTTTTGTTTTGTTTTGTTTTGTTTTGGGGTCTGGTCGTGGGGCCTGAACTCTGGGCCTGGGCTCTGTCCCTCAGCTCTTCAGCTCAAGGCTAGCGCTCTACCACTTGAGCCACAGTGCCACTTCTGGCTTTTTTCTCTTTGCTTATGTGGTGCTGAGGAGTTGAACCCAGGGCCTCAGGCATGCAAAGCAAGCACTGTACCACTGAGCCACCTTCCCAGCCCATGGCTGGCATGTTTGAAACAAAGTTTCTAATTTTTTGAACCAAAGTTTCTAATTCCTCCCATGCTGACAATTCTTCTGCTACTCTCATTTCTCCTTGTTTCTTAATTCAACTCCTGTGACCTTTTGGTTCATGAGAAACAGCTGAAGAAATGTGAAGATGGCTTGAAGTCAGAGCTAACTTCCACTCCAGCTCAGAGGATCTAGTGAAGGACCTCCACCTGGGCCTCAGAATCAGGTATTAATTGACCTGTTTGGAATGGACAAACTTACTTTCTCAGGGAGAATCTGTCATTCCTTGACTTTCTCTAAAGAGATCTGATACTAGGGCACATTTCAGAGAATGTGCTTTCCCACCATCATCCATAGCCTTGTCATAAGGAACAGATTCAAAACTGAAAGTGGGTTCATTTCCCACAGGGCCAGTCAGAAGCCAGGAGATCACACTTTCTTTCTCATCATGATGTTCTGGTAGTAATAGAGTAGACAAAGTCTAAGATGTAGCTAAACTGAGCCTGAGCCTGAGGGGGATACAAAGAATTTCCCTCTTTTTGACTACAAGTGAGTTGTAGTCATGGCACCTTCCTTCATATTAGAAAATGCACTAGGTGAATTATCTCACTGCCACTTTGCAGGAGGTTCAGTTTCCCCTAAGGAGAAGGGTTAAAGGGTGTGACCACCAGTTTGCTTTCTAGGCTGTTGTTTCTCCCACTCCTTAACAATACTGGGAATTCATTGCTTCTTTCAGGCACTCAACTACTTGTTCTGACTCCTAGTCAGGAATACTATTCTTTTGCTAGTCTCTTGCAATTGATTTAGAATAGGCCTAGGCTCTGCTCATGCCAAGAGGTAGATGCAAGAAGGTGACAAGAAGCTCAGATTTGTACCAAAGATCAATCATATAGCAATAAAATTTAACTGAAATTAGTAGTTGAATAATTTAGTGTTTGTAGCCACTAATTTTAGGTATTTATTTGTAACACAGATCTAGAATCATGGATTAAGAAGAGAATTGTGAAATAGATTCAATATAAGATGCAAAAGGCACCCCATAGACATAACAGAAGCTGAGAGTGTGAAGGAACTATTGGTACAGGTCCATCTAATATCTTGTCCTTGGATAGCAGGCTGTTAGAATATCTAAAGGAGAAGGACTTCCCAGGCACGAGTGGTTCACAACTGTAATCCTAGCTACTCAGGAGGGTGAGATCTGAGCATTGTGATTCAAAGTCAGCCCAGGCAGAAAAAACTGCTGGAATCTTACCTCCAATAAACCATTCAGAAAAAGCCAGAAGTAGTGCTGTGGCTCAAGTGGTAGAACACTAGCCTTGTGCAAAAAGAGGCTCAGGGATAGTGCCCAGGCCCTGAGTTCAGGCTCCAGGAGCTGCAAAACAACAACAATGATCATAAAATAAAAGAAGGATTTAAAGATTGGTTATGGAATGAGGCTTATGTGTAATTGCTTAGGGAACCTAGGAGGAGACAATTTGGAGCACAGTGATAAATACTCATTACCAATAAAGGATCCAAGGCAAATGCCAAATTCCTCTACTCAAAAACGTCCAAACTTATCTTTTCTTGTAATTGAGGAGAGGCTTCTTTTACAGGATTTCTTCTTATATAGGTAAAAGTCAGTTAATGAACCTCATCAGACTTTCCTGTCAAGATGTAATGCAGCTAACTGTATGGAACCTAATCAGGGCTAGGAAAGTACTGACATTTATACATTTGTCATAATTTTCCTTATAAATATATAACACTGTCAGGTCTAATGACAGACTTCCTATTTTAGAGTTGGAACATGCAACATATTGAAGGAAATACACATGGATCTCTCAGAGCAATTTCTCTACCACAGAACCATTTCAGGTTTCATCCTCATTACCCAAAGAGCAACACATGAAAGCGATGCCCATGGAGGTGGTTGTCTGGATTTTGAAGACTGTGATCTGCACATATATATTTATGAAAATATTATGTTTTTATACTAATGAATGTGTAAAACAGTATAGTAACAGATAAAGAATTGAACACCAAAGTGCACACACACACACTCAAATATAAGAATTTCTCTATATCCTTCCTATTTACCTATACAGACAGTACATGACTTTTTCTTGAATTGTCCTGCAAGTTCTTTATCTGACTCTGGTAGCTTCACATTCTCTGATCTCAAATTAGCCAGATGATATGTGTTCAACAACATTGCCTGGTACAGGCAAAAGTATCCACCTGACAGCCAGAGGAACTTGATTTCAGAAATGCCATGAATAAATGTGAGGCATACCAGTAGTTTTGAAATTGAATAGATTACATATTTATTAGAAAGGCTGGAAGAAAACACTTCAGTGTAGGATGAAAGACTTGAAGAAAACTACAATTTAAATTATATATATAGCCAGCACCAGTGGCTCATGTCTGAAATCATGACTACTCAGGATGCTGAATCTAAGAGTCACAGTTCAAAGCCAGCCCAGGCAGAAATGTCCCCATGAGATTTTTATCTCCAAATAAACACTCAATAACTGAAAAGGGTACTGTGTCTCAAAGTTGTAGAGATCTAGGGGTGGGATGTAGCTCTGTTGCAAAACACTTGCTAGCAAGTGCAATGTCCTGGGTTTGATCTCCAGTACCAAAAAGAAAAGAAAAAATACAGTTAAAGCTGGGTGCTGGTGGCTCACACCTGTAATCCTAGCTAATAAGGAGTCTGAGATCTGAGGATAGTGGTTCAAAGCCAGCCTGGGCAGAAAATCAGTGAGACTCTTACCTCCAATAAACCAGCAGAGAACTGGAAGTGGCACTGTGGCTCAAGTGGTAGAGTGCTAGCCTTGAGCTCAAGAGCTGAGGGATAGTGCCCAGGCCCAGAGTTCAAGCCCTATGACCAACAAAGAAAATACAGTTAAAAAAAGTTGTAGAGAGCTAGCCTTGAGCAAAGAGCTCAGGCATAGTGCCCAAGCCCCAAGTTCAAGCTCCACAACCAACAATAAATAAAAATAATTAATAAATAAATTACATATAGTTTATTACAAACTCTGTACAGGGAAAATAGGATAGGACAAGTGGCAACAAATGACTACAAGTTACAAAGTGCCATGCCATTTTCTCACTCTGAGAAGATGAATGATTTATACCAAATTTCAAAACATACTGTAAGTTATACACAGGAAATGAAATAACCATGCATTTTACAGACAGTATTTTCAAATCAGTATCTTTTCATTTACACTAAAACACACTGCTTTCAAAATTGATTTGTTTTTGTTATTCCAACTCACTTACCAAGGAAGGAAAGGAAATGGAAATGGAAACATTCAAAACCAAAGAACCTCTGAATATACCAAGGCTCATGCCTGCTTGCTATTATTTCTTTGCTAGGAAATATAACAGGATGATATAGTCTACAGGTAAAGCAGAAGAACAAACTCTCCACTGAGGCTGCAGAATGACTGATGAGGATGGGGCAAACAACCTTATCTAGGAAGTTTCACAAAGAGTTTGTTGGGGTAGGTTGAGTCTAGTAGATAAGTGTAGCCAATCTTAGAGAGGAAATTCATTGTAAAAGGCCATATAGAGATGAGGAGGATAACTTGAAGGTGAATATGTGATTAGAGGGCCTTGCTTTCTTGAAGATAGACGTTTATCAAGTAGGTTTTATACTGTTGAAAATGAGACAGTTAAGGAAGGGATGCTTATTTATTTTTAGGTCCAGGAATTAGAAATATTATAACATTATCTTTGAAAATTGATAGTAAAGTAAGTGTATTTACAATTTCTATTGCAACATATAGTTTTACCCAATAAATGATTGTTTATTCTGAATGGGTTTAGAAATGAAACACCATAATATATTTGAACACACAAAAATAATGACATAAAACTTGCCATGCATGGAATTAAAAAATATGTAACAAGACTTATGTCTGAATTCCCAGCTGCTCAGGAGTCTGAGGTCTGAGGATAGCTGTTTGAAGCCAGCCCAGACAGAAAAAAAATGTGAGTCTCATACTACCAATTAGCCTCCAAAAAAAAAAAAAATAGTAGGAGATTGATGTGTGGATCAAGTGGTAGAGTACAAGACCTGAGCAATACGGCTCGGGGACAGCACCTGGGTCCTAGTTCAACCCTCAGTACTCATACAAAACAATAAATTATGTGACTAAGGCATGTGGTGCATATTAGAGTTCTCATTCCTTATGCCCTTCATAGTTTATATAACACAAAATTCAGTTTTGTACATGTATTAATTATAGTTACTATAGTAGTATCAATTATTATAAATATATTATATATATTACTTATGCATTATATAACATTGATGATATTATAATATATTCCTACATTATTTATAGTAATTATAGTAATATTAGTAAAATCGTATATGTTTTAGAAAAGGGAATAAATTTTCTTTGGTATAACGAGGAAGTAACAGTCACAAAAATTATTCCTCTTGGATTTTATATATATGTATATATATATATAATTATTTCTTTTGCATTCAAGATACTGAATGATAAAAGCATGTTTTCATATGCACTGGTGTGTCATTGGCATGGGATTGTTCTCCTAAAGTCTTTACTCCAGGCAGAATAAACAGTGGAAGCTTGAATGATTGCCATTCAGGAATTTCTTTAGAAAATGAACCAATCTTGTTTTGATTATTAACAAATTTGTACCCAATACCCTTTTCATTTATAAAATATTTTCATTCTATAGCAATTTTATTGCCATTATAACTATAATTAGAAAGATAATGTGGATTCATCTGCTCCATATCTCTTAAAAGGTAATGTGACATTCACAGAATATCCAGATAAGCATGATGGAAAACTGGACTTGAATTCTAGGTCTGCAACTGGTCAGTCTTAGGTAATTGGGAAATTTGGTTGGCATTGCCTGCCTAGTTCTTTAGATAGATAGATAGATAGATAGATAGATAGATAGATAGATAGATAGATAGATAGATATAGATATAATGTAGTATTGAATAAAAAGCACAGAATCTTTTCTCAAGTATGTATATTTACCTTTTGAAAAGGTAATTTAAAAAGTGTAGCCATTATTGTGTATTTCTTTGAAAAAACGAGTGCATTTCAGGAGTATTTTCACTTCAGCTTCTATAAGAAGATGGGAAATTGTATCTTTTGTATGTTTGCCATGTGGTATTACATGTGTTTTCAAAAATACATACACATTTTAAATAATGGTATTTATTTCATAGGTCACAAACTGAATAATTGGAGTGGATGACCCTAATGTCTTATTTCAGTTGCCTGAATCAGACCGAAAAGAGTCTAAATTTCCTAGTTATGAACATTTCTTCATGCAAACTTAACAACATAGAATGGATTATGAAGGTAGAGCCTTCACATACCTCTAAAGCTTTTATATATATTAGAGTAATATGCACCTACACTAGTCAGCACTCATGAAACACTGATATATTATAATTGTGTTCATATCAGAAATATACTTTAGCTTAAAGTAAAATGAGATGGGTTGTATACTCAACCAAAGAGCAATGATCACCCACTGCAATTTTTCTCAGTGGGTAAACTCTCCCATGTATTTTACTGACTTAACTTCTATTTTGTGCTTTACCATTATTGGAGAGGTCCCATTGTGTCTACATAACAATGCTGTAACAGCCTGAGCTGCCTTTCAGTTGTACCTCCATTGTTGTGATCATGGTCAACTCTGCAGCTGTGATCACATATTTAGTGGACACTTGATCTTGTCAAGCCCTGATTTAAAATCCAGCTTTCGCTTCTCATTGTCACAGTGTTAAAGATATCACTCCTCTAGATTTATTTTTTATCTTCTTGTATTTCAGACACTGCCTTAGATGTTAGATTTTGAAGTAGAATTTTTGTACATTTTTATTGTAAAAATACTGTCCAGAGGGGTTACAATTAAATGAACAAGGTAATGAGTACATTTCCTATCGAGCATTGTTGCCTCCTCCTTTGTTTTTCCCCTACCATCTCTTCCCTCTCACCTCCACAACTACTCCCTCCTCCCTGCCAGTTTTAAAGTTCATTTTCAATGTAGTGTCTACATCTCATTGTTACAATGGGTCTACCTGTATCCCTATTTAAGCATTTATTTAACATCATCTTATATGGTCATATGTACATAGCTTTTGACCTTTTCTGCTTGTCCTAGAAAGAAGTAGAAATTTTACTTTGCATTTGATCTGTTGAGGTGTTAGTGATGCCTGATGAACTGCATATATAATAATGTTAATAATGCGATGTTTTGGCATATATTTGTTTAATTTTTACAATTGAGGATGTAAATACACATCACTTACAAAACTGTTTTCATGCACTTTGGTAATACTTTATTGTGAACTTTCTAAATGCCAGGCATGGCAGCACATATTCAAAATCCCATCACTTCTGTAGCTGAGACAAGGCTGGAAAGTTCCAAGCCACTGGGACTATATAGCAAAAAGAGCAAAAGAACCTTCCAAAGGTTTTATTACATACTTTTTACACTTAGCCATTATGACCACCATAATGGAACTCTACTTCTTCACTAATGACTCACAGGATTACTGCTGATGATTGGTATCTTGCCAGTGCTCATATATGTTTGTGTATCTTTTTGGATAAAGTGTGTTTCCACAGTTTGTATTGAGGAGTTCAGAATATCAGGTCGGTCCATAACCACAACTCTGGAACATCACAGATGATGGGGTACCTTGCCAAAGAACTGAGAAATCACAGAGAGGAATAGGAAAGTGGGACACCAGGGGACCCAAAGGCTCACCACCAGTTTTTGGTGGTCCTGCTTAACAAACTTTTTATCCAGTTTAATATAGGGGTGTGGCTAAAGGTATTTGCACAAACTAGGTCATCAATCTATCTTGTGGTTACAACCACTAACATGAGGTATACTTTGTATACATAGTGACAATTAACTCTCTTACTGTTAGGGAGCAGAAGGGAGGAATACATAGTTTAGCCATAAAATATCTCATCTCATCTCCAAGATCTTACTATTTTAGTATCCTAACAGCTGTATTTTAAACACACTTAAGGTAGTAACTTATAGCTCTATCTTGCCTTGACGATTTGACCTTTCCAGGGTACATGTCTCAGCCTTTTGAGTCTTGTTTAAGATGGCTTTCTAATCTTTTATCTCTTTCCAGATCTCACAGCTCAGCTCTAGAATCCCTTACAAGTACTCTTACAGTTGTATATTTTTGGAAAGGATTTTTTTTTTCTAGGATAGGCTTCACTTTTTAAACTCTTAAGATTCCTTTTCTCTCCCTGTTCCTGTATCTTCCCCTTTGTGTGTGTGTTTGTGTGTAGGTTGTGACTGTGTGTGTGGGGTGTAGTAATGAGATTTGACTTTGAGCCCTTGAACCCTTGGTGTTTACACTCATGCCTGATGCTTTACCATGTGAGCCAATGTTCCACTAGGCCTTTGACTGATCAATGGAACATCAATGTCTCATGGATTTGGCTACCCCAGCAAGCTGTGAGCCATGATCCTCCAATCTCAACCTCCTGGCCTTTTAGGAATAGGGATGAGCCACTGGCATCCAGATCTATTGCCAAGTGATTTTTGGTTTTGTATTGCTGTTGTTGTGTTCATCCAAAATCTGTAAGGAAAATAAATCATTTATCATCAGGACTATTCACATAAAATGTGCAGTGTTGAAAGATTAATTATGTTTGACATCCTGTATGATTTTTATCAGTTTACAGATACAGTATGTAATTTGAATTTTTGAATTCTATTGTTGGAAACAGTTGAGTCACATATATAATTTGATTCTTCTTGATTTGATTTTATAGTGTGTTGTTTCAGAACAGAGTGTACTAAGGCTTAATTTTGCACTACTGAAACAAGACTTTTATGATTATTCAATGTCTTGTAAATTATAAGTTAATCATTTCTTGGCATCATGTGAGTGCCCGGTAGTTTCCTGTAGTCTTTTCATGTGTTTTAGAACACAATGCCAGACACTTTTCTGAAAACATTTGAATTTACTGTTCTGACAAATATGTAAGATTGTACTTTATAATTCTCCTGGGATTTTCACTGTACTTCTCTGTACTCTCCAGTGATAAAGTCATGTAACAGTTATGTTGATATTCTCCCGTGTTACATTCATCATTGCAACTTGGGAACTACTAGTATGCACTCCTGTTCTTCAGTCCATTCACGCCTTGGCCTGCACCCCTCTCACAGCAGAGAGCCATAGATTGGGAATATTTTCTTCGCTGTTTATCTTGGACATCTGTCTTTACTTTCTAGCAATATATTAATTGAATTCACTCTCTAAAGTCTAATAATGCCTTGAAAATGATTACTGTATTTCCATGGCTTTTTTCTTGTTATTTGGCTTCAGGGAAGAACTTAGGGTGAGCAGATTGCAAACAAGCCTCAATAAATGTTATTCATTAGGTAATGTTAACTTCATGGTCTGACTGCCTCCTTCCTTTTCAGTGTTTATTTTTCAATGTAGCCGTTTCTTGTAGAAAATATTTCTGTGCCTACTTAATATTAATTCCTACTGTAAGCAGTAATTAATTTTATTCCAACATCAATTCACAGTACCCTGTGAGTTTCTTCAGGATATTGTTTTAGGGTACTTCACATTCTTGGCTATCTTTTAACCATCAATGCATCCAATGATAAAGGCATATTGCTTAAATCATCATTTTGATCACTGAAAAGGAAACCATACTGCAATCTCAGTATATGGCAAACAATTTTCTGGTTTAAAGTTATTTTAGATTAAAATTGATGCTGCAAGAATGAACATTCTGTGTATAATTTAATATATTTTCCTATTTATTTTGTTTTAGTATAGGTTCCAATATAGAAGTATAAAGTTAAAGCATTACTATTGCTTAGTTTAGATTAATATTTCCAAAAAGTTCAAGAAAATTTTCTATTTATTCACAATTTTCAGTCAACAGAGTGTCCATTATGACCAACGGAGAGAGTTTAAAATTTTTGTGTTCCTTAAAGTAGTTGCTGGGTAATCAAATCCAGTGCTTCATGTGTCAGTCTATGTGTGCCTATGAGCCTGACGTGGCCTGTTGTTTTATTCTCAGTCAATTAGAATAAAGAAAAATTTCAATAGGAAGAAATTATTATTTGGATAGTTTATCCAATATCTCTCTCATATATACAGAAATATAATTAATTCTACATTGGCTGAAAATGGTATTCTTGCATTATTTTTATTAGTAGTTGCTTTTTTTTTATAGCCCCTCCCTTCCCACTCGAAGTCCTGCCTCTATCCTATCCCCTCTCACAAGTTCAACTTGACCCACTTCCAGTCAGCCCCTCTTTCTTTTTTTTTTTTTTTTAATTTTATTTTATTTTATTTGAGAACATACTGTACAGAGGGGCTACAATTACATGGGCAGGATAATGCATACATTTCTTACCAAGCATTGCAGCCTCCTCCTTTGTTTACCCTTCACCTCCCTTCCCAGCCTCCCCCTCCCCCCACCCAATTGTACCCCCCTCCCCCCCCACCGACATTGTAAAGCTGGTTTTGACATGACATTTTGTACTTCTCATTGTTGCAACAGGTCCACCTGAATCCTTAAACGACTTGTTTGCCCCCATCTCCTCCACATGTTATACTGACATCAAATATAGTGAAAGCGGGGGTTACACTGTGGGGGAGGGACATACAAAGCAACAAAGAAATAATCTTATAAATGCGTTAGAAACATATGCATGAAAGAAACGAAAACATTAAAATACATATTTAAGGGTTCATTTTCCTAACATCACATTATCTGACCTTTTCCGCTTGACTCATACCTATACTATATATTGCAAATAAGGGAAACCATGGGACCTATGCTTCTTTGGGCCTGGCTTACTTCACTTAATATAATTTTTTCCAAGCCTTTCCATTTCCTAACAAATGGGGAAATGTCATTCTTTCTGATGGAGGCATAATACTCCATTGTGTATGTATACCACATTTTCAGCCCCTCTTTCGAAACCCTGTCCTGCTGCACCTGAAATCCCACCCCCAATTAACCTACACCCTAGTAGCCCTGCTATAAACTTTCAAAGCCCTGTTTGCAACCAGCCTCCTTCCTCAAGTCCCTGCTCTGCTACTTGGAAATCCCTCTTCCACTCCATCTACTCTCTTCTCTGCCCCAAAGAAACATATCGCCTCCCTCAATACCCAACTTGTTCCACCCAGACCCCACCCTTATCTCTGGATGCCCTGCCCCTAACTAACCTAGTCCCTCCAACCCCACCCTTCCCTTTCACCCTACTCTCAACCAGCCTTCTCCCTCAAGCTCCGTAGAGGCTCCAGGGAACATTTCTCCCCTTTGCCCTCCCCCCACCCCATAACTAATCTACTCCTACAGCCCAGACAACCCTTTCAAAGCCCTTCCCTGAACTACACTCCTCCCATGATGCCCTGTCCTGCTACATCACAATCCATCCGCCACCCTATATTTGCCCTTGAAGCCCTGCCTTGTTTCACTGGAAGCTACTGGCACAGCCCACCTCATCCTTGGAAAGCACTTCACCAGGTACTTCCCTACCTCCCCATCTATTCTCTGTAAGTCCTGCCCTTCTCCCCCAATAATCCAACCCTCAGCTGAGCTCCTCATCCAACCCCTAGTTGGGGTTCTCTGTGGAATCCACACTCCACTCCACAGGATACCCTGCATATAATTATCCTAAACCCTTATAGCCCTACCACCTTCTGAAAGCCCCACCTCCAACTAGCCTCATGGCTCCAAGCCCTGCCCTTCTCCACCAGAAAATCCCACCATCCTTGCTCATTCTGGAAGGCCACATTGTTCCACTGGAAACCATTCCACCAGTTGGCCTCCTTCTGGAATGCTTACCAGGCTTGACTGGAAGCACCTGTCCATCCCTATTCTCTTCTTTGAAGGTTTGCCTTGCCCTACTGGAAACTCTGCCCACAATAGGCTTGCTCCTTAGATATCCTGCCTCCTAACACTGAAGTCCCCAATCAATCTTACTCCATCTCTCCAAGTCTTGGCTGGCTTCACCGAAAACCCCACCCTAACTAGTCCTTTGGATCCTCAAAGCCCTGTCCTGACAAGGCTCATTCGTCCATTGCTGCCCCCTCCTGCTCTGCCAGAAATCCTTCCATCTTACCACATGCCAAAAAGTATGGGGTTTTCCACCCCAGAAATGCTGTCCTTTACTAGCCCACTCCTTCATAACACTGCCTTCCCTCTCAAAGCCACACCCCTCAATAAACCTCTCCCCATCAGCCCAGCCTTCCTCCACCAGAAAGCCTGCCTTCCACCAGCCTCTTCCCTCAAATTTCCCACCCTGCTCCACGGGAAATCCCATTCTACCTAACCCATGGAGGCCCACGGCTCTCCACCAGTAACCCCTCCTCTAAGTAAACTCTGTGAGAGCTTGAGGGGCCGGGAAGTCCTGCCCCATGCTGATTCCATCTTCATGAATGCCAGGCCACTTGGGGAAGAGGGGTCAAAGGGTGGCTTGGGGGACAGGCCACCAGATATAGCAAGAGGGGTTTCTGGGGAGGGGATGGAAAGAAGGAGATGCCACAAGAGACACATGACAAGAGACATGGCTCCTGGAGCAGAGCAGTGCCCGGCTCTCCTCAGGCTTGATGGCCTGAGGAAGCTGGATCAAGGAGAGGTCTGGGAAATCCCAGGCTGTCAGAGAAGGCTGGAGAAGTCTGGGCAGGCAGGGAGACCTGGGGAAGCCCTAGCCAGCTGAGAGGACTGCACAGAGCTGAGAGGACTGTGAGGAGCAGGGAGGCCTGCAGAGAGCTGAGAGTCCTGTGAAATGCGGAGAGGACTACAGAGAGCACAGAGGCTTGTGAAGAGGTGGAGAGGCAGAGAGGCTTGCAAAGAGGCCAATGGAGAGTGGAGAGGCAAGGCTTGCAAGGAGGAGGAAAAAGGAAAACAACTTGCCCCCTGGAGGTTGCAGTTGCTCCTAATTCTAGTAACCTAGGACAGGGTTGCAGACACATTAGTAAAACACCTTTGACATCTTTAACTGTGCTTATGTGTATTTTCTCGCTCACAGGTCATTACATCTCCTCGCTTGCAGCCCCATTCTTCTCTTAGGACTGCAAACAACATCTTCCCCGGTAACCCTGCCATTTTCTACTGAACATGGGGCTATCTCTGAGCCTCCTTCCTAAAGCCTTGTCCTGTTCCACTGGAAACCCCGCCCCTACAAATCCAATACTTCCTACCCCCTCCCAAATGTCTCAAAGCCCTACCCAGACTGGCCTCCATTCTCAAAACCCTGCCCTGCTCCACCACAGAGGCTGTGGCAAAGCAAGGTCCTTCCTGGAAAACTCGAGAGGTTGACTGGAAACCCCAAACCACCTCAAACACGAAGGTCTTATCTAGTAACTGTTTTATTCCAAATGTGATTTTAAGTTGGTATACAATTCATATTACTCAACACGATAAAACAGTTTTACAAAAAGGGAACATCCAAGTGTGATAGCTATTAGATGCCTTAGTCTAGTTTGGGGTTATGGTACCAGACAGATCCATATTGTGTGAAGGAATTACCTTTTATTGTAAAGCTTTCTTTGCAAGTATTATTAATGTTTCATAAGTGATCATTTTATTTCTAGAAAATTTATGCACATTTGTGCCCATTAACTTTAAGAATATTAGTTATTTTGGTTGAGGAAAGAGTATTAGTGTACAAAATCTGACTTTCAACTCATCTGTCTAATGAATAATTTCAGAGTTCCTTTCCATACTATGTACTGGAGTTTTAATAACAGAACTTCTCTAAATTCCAGAATGAACTTTCAGATTCTTCCTTCCACTAAGGTTCCCTTTGGGAAAAAAATGAATTGGGATTATACAGGTAAAATGTTAGAAATAAAAATGTATAATTATATAATTATATAGTTATATAATAACAGGTGAAGAACCACCCAATGTGCCTTTCATTTTCTAACAAAAGGAACTTAAGGATATTTAACTATAGACTTTCTGAAGGCTAGAAGACAAAAATATACGATATGACCTGTGTATTTCTGAAAACAAAACCAAAACAAGGAAAGACAATAATGAAGCAGAAGGGAATCAGGAACTTTGTATGTGTGATATATAACTGGAGATTGTAAGAAATACAATGAATCAGGTAAAAATACCTTTGGTCAAAATGTCTGTTTCATTGTAAATCTTACTTTTGTTAACCTCTGACTGAATATTTGTTTCAGCAGTGATATGCCCAGGAGCTGTGTGGTTAGGCAGTTTCATCATTGCAAGATCATCAGAATGACTGTCTCCCACACACTTTACCATACCTCCTAGATATGCAATCCTGTTGGTCCAACACTTTAAGCCAGTCCTGTGTTTTATCAAAGTATGTATGTTATTGGTTTATTTAGGCTTTATTTTTATTTATTTAGATGTCTTCTGGTCCAGGAGGAGGCATCAATAACAGTTCGTTGGTGGTGAACACATGTATGTATCCTTGGCTGAAATCTGCTCTTGTTTTATCTAGGCTGCTCCTAGAAATCAATGATGACAATTATATCTAACATGGTATAGTGTCACTATTAACATCTATCACATGCTGACTATATGTTTTTTATATTTCTTTTTACCACTCTCTTTCTCTTTCTCCCTTCTTCCTTCCTTTCTTCCCTCCTTCCTTCTTTCCTTTGTTCCTATCCTCCTTCCCTCCTTCCTTATCTCCATTACTTCCTTCCTTCCTTCCTTCTTCCTTTCTTTCTTTTCCTTCCTTCCTTCTTTCCTTTCTTTCTTTCTTTCTTTCTTTCTTTCTTTCTTTCTTTCTTTCTTTCTTTCTTTCTTTCTTTCTTTCTCTCTTTCTTTCTCTCTTTCTCTCTTTCTCTCTCTCTTTCTTTCTTTCTTTCTTTCTCTTAATTTTAATTTAGATATTTTGTTTGTTAGACAGGCATTCTACAAATAAGGACACATCAACAATCTTTTTCATTTACTAACTTTGCTCATACATTATCAGTTTTGTTGATGGCAAAACAGAGACTAGGCTAAGCTCATTCTTACCTTGGTCAGCCAAGTAGCTGGGATCACGAATGCATTCCAACCTGCCTGGCTTTAGGGAGATATGGAAATCTTATTACCTCCCTTCCCAGACTGATTCTGAATTGTGATCCTCTCAAATTCTACTTCTTCAGTTAATGATGTGACCTTCAATAGCCTGCCCTCTCTATAGGTGATCCAAATGAATGATTAAAGCAATAATAGTCTCTTTTTGCCAGTCTTGGGGCTTGAACTCTGGATCTAGTCAATGTCTCTAGGCTGTTTTGGCTTGACACTTGATCCACAGTGACACTTCAGGTATTTTTCTGTGATTAATTTTGGAGATAAGAGTCACACAGACTTTCCTGCCCATGCTGGCTTTGAACCATGATCCTGGCATCTCTGCACCCCAAGTAACTCGGATTACAGGTGCAAACCACAGTTGCATGCCTGCAATTTGAGTTTAATCACTAGCATAAATAATAAAATAGTTTTTATGTTAAAATATAGGGTAAGATTGAAAATATAATTACACTAGTCAGATATTTTAGAAAGTATTTTTGTTTCACATTAGTAACTCATCTTTACCCCAATTAAGGGATTATTTTTCTGTTTGTCATCTTGTATGTCATTTGGAAAATTAAACTTCATGTCTTCCAAGTGGGATAAAGGATTATGAATGGCCTTATGTACCAGCTCACATCTATGATCACTATCAGAAATCAGAGATCAAGAGTATCACACTTTGGACATAATCTGGACAAAAGTTTACAAGTCCCAATCTGCACAAATCAGTGAAGCATGGTGACTCATGCCATTAATCTCAGCAACACAAGAGGCATAGGTAGGACTATCATGGTCCATGCATTGTCCACACAACAAAGAGATTTTAAGATAACCTAAAAGCACAAAAGGCAAGAGGTACCAAAAGATTAGAGTTATAAACAATAAATACATGTAAAATTAAATGCATATTTAAAATCATTAAGTTTAATTGGAAATTTGATTTCATACCTATTTCTTCACATTTTTGTTATTTATGGGCCTGAATTCTGGGCCTAGGTGCTATCCCCCAGCTCTTCAGCTCAAGGCACCTGCTCTACCTCTTGAGCCACAGCACCACTTTCTTTTTTTTCTGCTTATGTGGTGCTAAGGAATCGAACCCAGGGCTTCATGCATGCAAGGCAAGTACTCCACCACTGAACCACCTTCCCAGCCCCTATTTCTACACCTTTTATGTTTTCATTAGTTTGCCTTTCTGCTCTTGATTTCACTTCCACATATGATTACTCGATTCCTGGTGTTTATTTTATTGGACTATAAGTTTTTCTAATAAATTATATCATTTAATTTCTAATATGAATCTATCATATTTCACTTCTTAAAATTATGTACACCAAGTTTACCCAATTGTCTATTGTCTATTTATAGATTAATGCTGTCTTCCTCAGGTGAAAGAAAACACACATTCTTAGTTTCTCTTGGCTTAATCTAGTTTTCACCAGGTCCTACCTTCCTTAAAATGATGCAATATCATCCTTTCTAATAGATAAGTAAAATTCCATTGTGTATATATTCCACCTTATCCTGGTTTATTTTTCAACTGAGTGAAAATGTCTAAATGTCATTTCTTGTATTTGGTGTGATCCATCTCTCAATGTAGCATTTAAATTTGCATAACTTTTGTCTTTTTGTGTTTCCATGTGTTTTATGTTTTGCTTTTGCTTTTTATTCTTTATGCCATTTCTGGCATTTGCATTAAGGGACTTGCACTCTCCTTTGACATTTTGCACTCAAAGCTGGCATTCTACTACTTGAGCCACAGTTCCGTTTCTGGATTATTGCTGGTTAAGTGGAGATGAGAGTCTTATGAACTTTCTGTCCAGCCTTGCTTCACACATCAGTTCTCAGATATGCACATTCAGAATATCTAAGACTATACACAAATGTCAGCCTCACCAGGGAGATTCTCTGTGTTTTACGTTATTCCTGTTATTTTACTGATATTAAGTAAATGGCAGCAACTTTTTATCATTTCCCTAATATTGTGCATGCAATCTATTCTGTAACAAAAAGTGCCTTTATTCATCCCTTGGCCTGATGGCTTACATTTTTATATATGTCATTATATAAATCATTAGTTCAATATGATACATAAATCTGCTTTTTTTTATTTCTGTCAGTTGTGGAGCCTGAACTCTGGGCCTGTGCACTATCCCTGATCTCTTCAGCAAAAGGCTAGCACTCTACCACTTGAGTCACAGCACCACTTCTGGCTTTTTCTGCTTATGTGGTGGTAAGGAATCAAACTCATGGCCTCATGCATGCAAGGCAAGCATTCTACCACTGAGCCACCTTCCCAGCCCCTACCTACCTACTTTGCATCGGTGGCTCAGGTCTGTATTACTAGCTACTCAAGAAGCTGAGATCTGAGGATCACAGTTCCAAGCTAGCCCAGTCAGGAAAGTCCATGAGACTCTTATCTCCAATAAACCACTCAGAAAACCAGAAGTGGCCCAGTGGCTCAAGTGGTAGAGTGCTAACCTTGAGCTGAAAAGCTGAAGGACAGTGTTCAGGCCCAGAGTTTAAGCCCCATGACTGACAAAAAAGTGGCCCACCATTGTAGAAAACTTTTCTAGAAGGACTTTTTTTTGGGGGGGGGAGGTGCTGGTCCTAGAGCTTGAACTCAATGAACATAACATCTGGGCACTGTCTTGGAGCTGGTTTTGCTCAAAGTTACTAACCTACCACTTGAGCTACAGCTCTCTTTCCAGCTTTTTGGTGGTTAATTGGAGATAGGAATCTCATGGACTTTCCTGCTTGGACTGGCTTTGAATTGCAGTCCTCAAATCACAGCCTCCAAGGATTATAGGTGTAAGCCACCAGTGCCTGGCTTAGAAGGACTTCTTAAGAACTAAAAATAACATGAAGGCCTATGAACAGTGATTTCCTTTATTGGAATTCCAGGGTCTGAAAACCCCCAGACTTCTGCGTTCAGCTGTTTGTGAGTGCCCAGACCCCACACTGGTCACACATTAGTCAGACAGATGTGTGGAAAATGAGTCAAAGAAACTGGGCCTCCCTTTCCATAGCTCTTTTGAGATATAGTGGTCATTTTGCCTCTCTCATGAGAGTCTCATTAAGTCTGGTTCTTCAGATAGATAAGCCACTGTATAGAGAGCAAATTTCTTCTTAACTTTCATTTTATAGATGAGATTGCTACGAATTGGGAGGACCTCTATCACTACTACCTCATGTGTTCCCAGTGGGTAGTGGGTGCTATTCCTGGTCCCACTTTTAATTGACATGCTTTGTATATGAGGTAACTCCTATATAAATGTGGCTTTACTTGCTGGATTCTGGAGAAGCTTAGGAACAGGAAATTGTTTTGATTGTCATTCTGTACACAGGGTTTACTGTTCATCTGAAGACCTTGGAGAAGATGATCCTATTGGCTGGTTTGAGCTAGAAGAAGAGTGGGATGAAATAGATGTCCAACTGCAGCAGTGCCGAGTTGCCAAAGTAAGCATTAGTGAGCACAACACTCGCATGTTCTACTCCTACCCTCTTCTTATTGTGTATACTCTGTGCTAATTGTAGGCCAGCCCTAAGTCAAAACAGAACCTCAGAGGTGGAATAATTCTCAAGGAGTCCCTTGAGAATGTAGTGGGAGAGACAGATATAATATGGCTGTGATAAAGGGATATTCAGGGGCAGTTGGAACCCACAGGAAGAAGATTCAAAACAGCCTTGAATGCACTAGGAAAGATGGTGTGGAGTAAAGGGCTAGAAGTTAAGCCATCATCCTTGACTTGATTGAGATGTGTGGAGGAGTTCATCTTAGGCTGAGAAGCAAGTACACAGGCATATGTGCAAGAGATGTGTTTGCCTGGCAGTGAAAGAGACTGTCAAAGAGCTATCTGGCCACTTAATTTTTTTTAACTTCAAGTATCAATCTGAGGCTGAGACTTCAATAAGAGAATTAAGAACTATCGTCAAGGCTTTTTATGCAGTAAAATACTAGATTTGGAAAAGCCGTTAACGAAGGAACTTTTACATAAAAAGCAATTTGTACAAAAATTGGGCTTTTAAATAGTCACAGTGGCTCATGCCTACAATGTTAGAAACTTGGGAAGGCTGAGATTGGGAGGATCACAGATGAAGATCAGCCTAGGCAAAATAAAGTTGACAAGATTTCATCTTGAGCAATAAAAAGCATCCTATATATACATTTTTCTAATTTGGGAAGGCGAAGGGAAAAAAACAAAATCCTTAAATAGAGATACAGGTTGACCAATTGTAACAATGAAATGTACAAGATGAACTTTACAACCCCATGCAGGGGAGTGGGTGAATGGTAGGGGAAAATCAAAGAAGGGGATAACAATTCGATAAGAATGGTAATCATTACTTTTCTCATGTTACTGTAACCCCTCTGTACAGTATCTTTATATTATATATATATATATATATATATATATATATATATATATATATTTAAAAGGACAGTATGTTGGAAATGAACTTTTAGACTTGGTCCGGGGAATTCTAGGGGCCAAGGGAAAGTGGGAGAAAAATGAGGGAGGGGGTAAAAATGTTCAACAAAAATGTACTCATTACCATATATATCTATATATCTGCAACCCCTCTGTATATTACCTTGCCAATAAAAGTAAATTAAAAAAAAAATCTGGGCACCATAGTGCATACCTGTCATCCTAGCTGTGCGGGATTTGCAAATAAGTGAATTTTGGTATTGGCTAACTTGGGCAAAAGATGAGACTATAAAATATAAAAATTAGAAGAAAAAGATTGAGGTGTTTCTTTCTTGAGAAAAGAGCAAAGATAATGTATTGGAAAAAAAGAGACAGTATAAAATAAATGTCAACTGGGCAATCATATGCAAAAGATTAAAAAAAAAAGAAAATCTAGACCCAGATCTTATATACTTTATAACTCATAGCTCAAATTGATTATGACCTAAATATGAAACCTAAATCTAAAACTTTAAAAACATTTTTGTTGTTATTATAAAGGTGGTGTACAGGTGGGGGTACTGTTTCATAAGATGGATAATAGTACATTTCTTCCTGGACAGTCCTTTGTTCTCTCATAGTTTTTCCCTTCTGTACCCACCCAAAAGCTGTATGTATAGTTCATTTTCAACATGGTTTCTACTGTGTACCACTGCTGCATTGGTTCACTCCATGTCTCTCCATATTCTTTCCCGATCGACAGACCTGTTGGAACCATCTCTTCACTGTGATGGTAATTATTTACTGAAAGTGTGGATTCTTTCACTGAAGTCGATTACGATGAGATTTGTTACTTTTTATTTGTTCTGAATATTTCAATTTGAGTTTCCCAAATGTTTGTTGATAGATTTCTAAAACCTTTGTGCAAAATAGCTATCAAAGGACATGACCCTGTGCTCATTTCCAATCTGTATTGTATAAGCTTTTGTCTCACAAGTCACAGTTTAGTCTCCAGCTTTATGACTTGCTTACAAACAAATTATGAGAAAATTTTAAACAAATGCAGAAGTAAAGTTGGCCAGGCGCTGGCGGCTCACTCCTGTAATCCTAGCTACTGAGGAGGTTGAGATCTGAGAATCGCAGTTCAAAGCCAGCCCAGGCAGGAAAGGCCATGAGACTTTTATCTCCAATAAACCACCACAAAACTGGAAGTGGCACGGTGGCTCAAGTGGTAGAGCACTAGCCTTTAGATGAAGAGCAGAGGGACAGTGCCCAGGCCCAGAGTTCAAGCCCCATGACAGACAAAAAAGAAAGAGGAGGAGGGCTGGGAAGGTGGCTCAGTGGTAGAGTGCTTTCCTTGCATGCATGAGGCCCTGGTTTCAATTCCTCAGCACCTCATAAGCAGAAAAAGCCAGAAGTGGCACTGTGGCTCAAGTGGCAGAGTGCTAGTCTTGAGTTGAAGAGCTGAGGGACAGCACCCAGGCCCAGAGTTCAGACCCCATGACCGCCAAAAAAAAAAAAGTTGATAGTTGTCTCACCCCCAAGTGTACTCATTACTTGCCTTCAATGATGATAAGCTTATCTTGTTTCATTTATAATATACCTCACCTACTCTTCTTCCTCCTTCCCAGTATTATTTTAGAGAAAGTATATGACCATTTTATTCATCAATACTTCAAAATATACCTGTAAAACAATATTACTAAGTTTTGTTTCTCCAGTTTTTTTGTATTGCTCAGTTTTTAGATACTATCATGTTACTCAGACTAAGTACTGGAGTAAAAGGGTGCTTTAAGTATTTACAAGTACTCTGTTAGCAAATGGAATATTGTCCCAATTCTTTGTATTCACCAGGTAGCTGATTAACTAATTTTTACTTCATCCTACACAAAAAAGTAGAGGGCACATGGCTTCTTGAATAACACTAGTGCCTATTATTAGATCAACCCTATGTCATTTGTTTTTATCATCCCTTCAGAAAGCAGTGGTGAGGGTTTTTGTTTTCCTTCTTATGCTAATGAATTGAACTTCACTAATATTTTACCTGACTAAGCCATTCTTTGTCCAGCATCCTTATGTTCATGTGACCCCTGCCCCTGTCTCCCTTACTGTCTCTGTCATGTTGGGTCTTCTTTTTTTTTTTTTTTTGTTGGTTGTGGGGCCTGAACTCTGGGCCTAGGTACTGTCCCTCAGCTCTTCAGCTCAAGGCTAGTGCTCTACCACTTGAGCCACATCCATTTCCAGCTTTTTCTGTGTATTGGTGCTGAGGAATTGAACCCAGGGCCTCATGCATACAAGGGAAGCACTCTACTACCACTGAGCCACCTTCCCAGCCTTCATGTTGGGTCTTCTTGAACCCTCCATCAAATGCCTTGCACAGCATTACCTATTCACTACATTTATTTTAAAACAGTAAGTTTCTTCAAAAATAACTCAATAACCCTGTCTGGAGGCCTGATTCCTATGATTGTAAGCATAGTCTGTAAATCTACAAGATAAAGGAAAAGGTTTAACATTGTTTAAGCAACAGAAAGCTCACAAAAAACATACTCTATCCCTGCCTTTGTCTCTTCCTCTAATAGTGCATATTTTTTAGAAGTCAGTTTCTTCAACTATTGGGTCAAACCTTCCAGAAGGAAAACTTGCAGATATTACCTTGGGCATAAACTAAACTTATCTGCCACCTTTTGTTTAAGTAGTAGGTTCTTCCCTCTCCTGATACTGGGCAGGGGTTTAGTTCACTGCCACAAAGTGGTCTGCCAAATCTGCTCTCCTCATACTTGGGACAAGTATGTGATGTTATTTCATGGTACCATATGTCTGTGGAGTGTCATGAAGTAAATTTTCTAAATGTCCTTTTCCTGGCTTTCTAGAAGAATATCACTGAGCAACATCATAAGCAGTCCCTGTAGCTCACATTCCATTCACTGTGCACATATTTTAGGTAAGTTCCATTCTCCTCGATTATTGAATAATTCTAACATCTGTAGTTATTTTTCTTTAACTAGTCCTTCCTTCTGTGCTTTCGGAGTAGTGCTTCTCCTACCCAGAATTTAGAGAGATTCTCGAGTTCCTACTAGGCATGAGAATGACTAAAATAGTGATAGACTGATACTCTTCTCAAGACTTTAATCCAAGGCCCTTATAAGACAAGGCAGTATTGAACCCAGTGAAAACTTCTTCAGACCTTCAGTCTCTAATTAAATATCAAAGACAAAAACTAAAACCAAAAGAGTTTGGGGTCCTCAGTCTTCCATTACAACAACTGAAAATGCAGAGTAGTAATGTATAGAAAGAAACATTCCAGGAAGAGAGTATATGGAGACTTACAGTCCCATCAGAAAAGCAGATGGGACTGTAGAGTTCCTTAATGGAGGCACAGACTCTTGAAGGAGGGAGGGAACTGAGCATCTGCTTACAAGTTGGACTATCTGGTCTGGATGACAGATTTAGGGCTATTTGTATAAAATGCTTTCAGAATCAGTTAACGAAGATGATGATAGGTCCTGGAGGTGTTGCATGAAGAACATTTGAAGATACAGGGATTGTTAGCCTGGATTGTTGAGCTACGAGTCATGATATCAGATATATTTAACACTTATATCAAGGTATTTATGTGCCTGTGCTTTTGGAAGGACATGTGGACAGACAGTGGCATAGTCCTAGTTGTAACTACCATTTCTCTTCCTGACCCAGTCCCCTCTATTTCATAGAACTGACGCTGACATCTCTCTGTGTTCTTTATTGGAACCTGACCAGGAAAAGCCTCTTCCTACAAACAGGTGTGAGTTTGTGTCCTTTCAGTGATAACAATCCAGGTGGCCTTCTACTTATACCTGAGAAAAGTGACCTTGTTGGCATGAACATTGGTGAAGTCCTAGCTGTCATGAATACCCTCCTTTCTGTGGCTGCTTGAGAGGTACATCCTGTTTTCTTCTCCATTCTTTACCTCATGCTTCTTTAAGAGTATGTGATAAGACAGTTACTGTGGGGTTTTTTTTGGAGGGTGGGTGGGATTGATGGTACTGGGTTTGAAATCACTGCCTCATTCCTGCTAAGCAAGTGCCCTACCACCTTAGCTGTGCCTCCTAGCCCTTTTTACTCCTGTCATTTTGAGGATAGTGTCTCAGTTTTTGCATGGTCTGGACTGAGTTCCTCCTGGTCCTGGTCTCCCAAGTAACTATAGTGGCAAGCAGGTACACCCCAAGCTATCATTTAAGGTAAGATATAGTGAACATTTTTCTGAGTGTTCCTTGAACTACGGCTGCGATTATAGCATGATCTACCATACCTGGCTACAGTCTTAACTTTTGTAGTATTGTTTTTGCCATCACATCAGTTTTCTCTCATATGTCTAGACTATTCTGCCCATCTCTGTGTCCTCCTTAAAATTCTCACTACAAGATCATTGATATGTGCTGTCTTTCCAGTTCACCATGGATCATGCTGATCTCCATTTTTATTTCTGCCATTTTCTATACTTTCTCTTTCTCTTGTAGCATATCTCAATCCTGCATATTCTTCAACCTCTAAAAACTTCTTCAAGTTCTTACCATTCTGTCAAAGCCACTGAGCGAAAACTTCAGGGTTCTCACAAGTTGATTGATATAGGAGCTCAAGATGCTGGAACAACACTGAAACCTGGCTCTTCAACTGGGCCATTCAACTCTGAAATCCCACTGACTGTCTAAGAGAGTTTCCCATAATCCCTTACCACTGGGACATCAAGTACTTGACCTTTCTTCCCTTTCTCTCATCTGTGATACAGAGGAAATTGCATATACAATTAAACTTTCTAGGCCAGAGATTATTGCAGCCCCTGAATTATCTTCTTATAAAAGCAAGCATTTATGGTTATAGGGAGGGAGATAGACAGAGTTACATTAGGAGAAAAAAAAGTAAAAATGGTCTAAAGTACACCTAGCCTGAGCTTTATTTTCATGTCTGTTAGTTCAACAATGCTTACCCAATGCCTGTTGTGTGTGAGGCCCCACGTTAGGTACTGAGGATACAATGATAGAGGAGCCCAAACAAATGTGTGATTACATAATTTTGTACATACATCAGGCTGTCAAAGGATGAGCACAGGTCTAGGGAGAGGGAAGGCAACTAGGGAAAAACATTTTGGAAAACAATTGCTGAGCTCAGTGAAGGACTTTGAATAGGCTTAAACAAGCAAAGAGGAAGTTAGAGACATTTCAAATGGAGGAAGGTATACCTACAGTGGGCCTGTGATAAATGGGAAGGAACAGGTTACTAAAAAGGGGATGATAATGGGTAGATTCTGAACACGTGGTATTCATGGTTTTAGTGGCCTTAAGGTGGTAAGACCTAGTTGCACTCTCAAGATAGAAATTGTGGCTAAACATACAACAGACAAGGGTCTCATATCTAAAATATACTTGGAACTCAAAAAATTAAACCACCCAACAACAAATCCTCAAAGAAACAACTGCCCAATAAATAAGTGGGCGAAAGACTTAAAGAGAAGCTTCTCTGAAGAAGAAAGAAGGATGGCCAATAGACACATGAAGAAATGTTCAACATCCCTAGCCATAAAAGAAATGCAAATCAAAACAACATTCAGATATCACCTCACTCCAGTTAGAACAGCAAAAATCAAGAACTCTAACAACAACAGATGCTGGAGGGGATGTGGACAGAAAGGAACCTTACTTCATTGTTGGTGGGAATGTAAACTTGTTCAACCACTTTGGAAAGCAGTATGGAGGTTCCTCAAAAGACTTCACATAGACCTCCCCTATGATCCAGCAATCCCACTTTTGGGCATTTACCCAAATGTATACAAACAAGACCACACTAAAGCTACCAGCACAACTATGTTTATTGCAGCATTATTTACCATAGCTAAGATATGGAACCAACCCAGATGCCCCTCAGTAGATGAATGGATCAAGAAAATGTGGTATATATACACAATGGAATTCTATGCCTCCATCAGAAAGAATGACATTTCCCCATTTATTAGGAAATGGAAAGGTTTGGAAAAAATTATATTAAGTGAAGTAAGCCTGGCCCAAAGAAGCATAGGTCCCATGGTTTCCCTTATTTGCAATATCTAGTATAGGTATGAGTCAAGCGGAAAAGATCAGATAATGTGATGTTAGAAAAATGAACCCTTAAATATGTATTTTAATGTTTTCGTTTCTTTCATGCATTTGTTTCTAACGCATTTATAAGATTATTTCTTTGTTGCTTTGTATGTCCCTCCCCCACAGTGTAACCCCCGCTTTCACTATATTTGATGTCAGTATAACATGTGGAGGAGATGGGGACAAACAAGTCGTTTAAGGATTCAGGTGGACCTGTTGCAACAATGAGAAGTACAAAATGTCATGTCAAAACCAGCTTTACAATGTCGGTGTGTGGGGGGAGGGGGGTATAATTGGGTGGGGGGAGGGGGGAGGTGGGGAAGGGAGGTGAAGGGTAAACAAAGGAGGAGGCTGCAATGCTTGGTAAGAAATGTATGCATTATCCTGCCCATGTAATTGTAGCCCCTCTGTACAGTATGTTCTCAAATAAAATTAAATTAAATTAAATAAAAAAAAAAGAAATTGTGGCTAAATTGAGCTGCAGAGCTGAGGGACAGCGCCCAGGCCCAGAGTTCAAGCCCCACAACCAGACCCAAAAAAAGAAAGAAAGAAAGAAATTGTGGCTAAAGATTCGTAACCAGTAACGAACAGGAAGTCATGATTGGGGACTGCCTCACATCACTCATGGGCATCTTGAGGAAATCTACAAGGAAGGTAACCAGGACAGTAGGAAGGAGTATCAGGAAGAAATTCTGGCAGAGAAAGGGAAAGAACTTAAAGAGGGCCAGAGTTTGCAGAGCCTGAGGTTCAGTGGAGAGGCTTTGCTCTCCAAGTGGTAAATGGGAATGATCCAATAGAGACAGTAGAATGGGACTAAAGGAAAAGCAAAGCCACAGCATGAAGGGACCATTTCAAAATGTGGTTCACATACAAAAGAATAGATATGGAGGGACAATAAGTGAAAACAACTCTCTGTAGTATCATTCTTAAGTGTGTGTTCACAGGTTCCTTGTTTTTCTTTCTAGTCATCCCTGTACAATGTGTTGGTTATTGCTTTTTTTTTCACCTTGATAGCATACAATCTTCTGTGAAATATTTGATTTGTTTAACAATGTTTTTGAGTTTCATTCATGTGTTGTCATTTGTATTCACTGGTGTACCACAATAGTCTCTTTATGACATACCATAATTATCTGCTTAACTTGGAGAGGCATATGGGTTGATTCTAGTTTAGAGGAATTAATTACAGACAGTGCTAATATTAGCATATTTCATAGTTTTTTGTTTTGTTTTGTTTTGTTGGTTGTGGGGCTTGAACTCTGGGCTTGGGTGCTGTCCCTCAGCTCTTCAACTCATGGCTAGTGCTCTACCATGTGAGCCACAGTGCCACTTCTGGTTTTCTGGTGGTTTATTGGAGATAAGAATCTCACAGCCTTTCCTGCCTGGGCTGGCTTTGAACCACAATTCTCAGATCTCAGCCTCCTGAGTAGGTAGTGTTATAGGTGTGAGCCACCAGCATTTGGCACTTCGTAGTTCTTCTTCTTTTTTTTTTTTTTTTTTGTTGGTTGTGGGGCTTGAACTCTGGGCATGGGCGCTGTCCCTGTGATCTTCAACTCAAGGGGAGCACTACCACTTGAGCCACAGTGCCACTTCTGGTTTTCTGGTGATTTATTGAAGATAAGAGTCTAACGACTTTTCTTCCCAGGCTGGCTTTGAACTGCGATCTTCAGATCTCAGCCTCCTCAGTATCTAGGATTATAGGCCTGAGCCACTGATGCCGGGCTACTTGATAATTCTTCTTCTTTATTTTTTTTTTTGTATGTCGTTCGTAGGGCCTGAACTCTGGGTCTGGGTGCTGTCCCTCAGCTCTTCAGCTGTAGACTAGCACTCTACCACTTGAGTCTCAGCCCTACTTCCAGATTTTTCTGCTTATGTGGTGCTGAGGAATCGAACTGAGGGCCTCAAGCATGCAAGGCAAGCACTCTACCACTGAGTCACCTTCCCAGTTCCAACTTCATAATTCTTATGTGACAGACCCTCTGGAGGTTAGATGCCCCTTTAGAGAAAGTCCAAAGAACAAAGATGACGAAGAGTTACAAAAAGATAATGAATTATTTTCAAGTAGGTTTTTAAAATAAAATAAAAAAGTGGGAAAATCCCATCTTCCCTTCCAATATACAGGCACAATTTTTTTTTTCAGGCACACAAAAAAATCAGACACAAATTGAATGGACATTTCTAAAGTTTGGGCTCATTAGTATACATGTTCATCTTCAACAGACATCTCTAAGCATTTTCAATGGTAGGAAGATTACAAGCTACTTGGCTACTTCTTTCATTTACAAATTCTAAATTCTGTAGTCATTTAGTCAATTCTCCTAACTTAAAATATTATGTTTTCTAAAAACATCCTCCTTATAGAGAGATTCCACACAGTGGTCCAATTTCAATCCTTTGTAAATTACGCTTTTAAAAATTAAAGGTTGGGCTGGGAATGTGGCTTTGTACTAGAGTGCTTGCCTAGCATCCAGGAAGCCCGGGATTTGATTCCTCATTACCACATATATAGAAAAAGCCAGAAATGGTGGTGTGGCTCAAGTGGTAGAGTGCTAGCCATGAGCAAAAGAAGCTGTGGGACAGTGCCCAGGTCCTGAGTTCAAGCCCTGGACTGGCAAAAGTAAAAATTAAAAAAAAAAAATTAAAGGTTTCACCAGGTGCGAGATTACAGCTAATCAGATAGCTGAGATCCAAGCCAGTCTGGGCAGGAAAGAATATAAGAATTTTTTATCTCCAATTAACCACATCTTCTCCCCCCACTCCCCAGAAAAGCCAGAAGTAGAGATGTGGTTTAAGTAATAGAGGAATAGTAGCCTCAAGCAAAAAAGCTGAGGGACAGCACTCAGGTCTTTAGCTCATGCTCCAGAACTGCCACCAAAAGAAAAATAAATGCTTCTGTTCTTTTTAGTGATATATATTTACCATTTAAAACAATATGTAGCTCCTAGTTCTTCAAATACCCTGACACTGGTCTTTAGCCTGAAATTAGACATACTTTTCCAAAAATGAAGAGCTAACATTTAGTGAGATCACTGCCCCCAGTCACACAATATCAGTGATATCACTAGCAATTCTGTTTTTGTTGTTGTTATTGTTTCTTAAGCCTAGTAAAGAGGTCACATAACTGTAGCGTAACAATTTTTGATGTTTGAATTTATATTTTCATTTTCAAATGAATTGCTAGAAAATGTGATTTTCCTATTGTTGTCCTTCAATGATGGATTATCTTTACTTTTTCCATATATTATTTTCAATTTGTTGTACAGGGTAGATTTATTTTAACATGTGCATATACTCATAAAATGTAGGGGCTGGGAAGGTGGCTCAGTGGTAGAGTGCTTGCCTTGCATGCATGAGACCCTGGGTTTGATTCCTCAGCACCACATAAGCAGAAAAAGCCAGAAGTGGTGCTGTGGCTCAAGCAGTAGAGCGCTAGCCTTGAGCTGAAGAGCTGAGGGACAGTGCCCAGGCCCAGAGTGCAGGCCCCATGACTGACAAAAAAAAAAAACAAAACAAAACAAAACTCATGCAATGTACCTTGATCAGACTCACACCTTCTTTTCCATTCTCCCTCAACCCTGCTAGTGGGAGATTTGATTGAAAACTCAGGAGAAGGGCCCAGATACAGAAGATTCATTACAAGAAAGAGATTAACAATGGGGTGGGCTTCTTGGGGTGCAGAAGTTGTCTTGTGGAGCAAAAAAACACATTTGTATGTTCCACAAAAATGCAGAGCAATAGGGAAGTTTTCCTAAAACCATTTTTCTTGGTTCACTTCTGGATTGAATGCTCTTTCATAAATTTGCCCCATACACATAGGTTTTTGTTTTTGCTTTGCCAGTGACAGCTGCTTCTATAAAGATAGTTCCTGCCCAAGTTCTGGGAACACATTATTGTAGTGTGAGCTGTTGATGCTCAGTGAGCACCAGGGGAAGTTGGCTCTGTGGTCTTTTCTCTGTTCTGGTCTGTGCAAGGTAGCCTGCTCTCCCGGTGCCATTTGCAATTGAAGAGCACAGACTCTGGAGCCAAAGATCTTGCTGTGTACCTTATAGAAAAAATGTGAGTATCAATACACAATCCATGAAAACAGATAGTTATAACTCACGCATCAAGTATGTATATGGCTTATTTCAGTTCCGATCTATAGTTATTTCTGCTTTTTTTTTTTGTTATTTGGAAGTTTTTGTTTTGTTGAGACAATATTTCACTATGTACCTGAGGTGTGCCCTGAACTCGTGACTCTCTTGCCTCAGCCTCTCAAGTGCTGAAGTTACAAGCCTGTGTCACCACCTTGTTCAGATTATTTTTGGTTTTTTTGACCCATTTCTGGGTCTAGAACCTAGGGCCTGAGTGCTATGGCTGAGCTTTATTGCCTAAGGCTATTGCTCTACTTGAGCCACAGCACCCCTTCCTGCCCTTTTCCTGGTTAATTGGAGATAGAGTCAAGTTGGCATAGAACTCAGCCTCCTGAGTAGATAGGATTGCATGCATGAGCCACCATGCCTAGCCTTTTTTTCTTTTCTTGGGGCGGTGGGGGGAAGGTGCTAGTGCTTGAACTTAGGGCCTAGGCACTTTCCCTTAGCTTTTTTGCTCAAGATGAACACTCTGCCACTTGAGCCATAGTTCTACTTCTGGCTTTTTGTTTCTTAGCTACAGATAGAGGCTTCATGGACTTTCCTTCCTGGGCTGGCTTCAAACTTTGATCCTCAGATCTCAGCCTGCTGAGTAGCTAGGATTACAGTTATGAGCCATTAGCATTAGTGTTTTTATTTAGAATTTGGTCATTCTGCTGCCTAGTCATTCTCTTTGCAATCATACAGCACTCGTAAGTGATATTATTGCATGTCAGGGGAGTCTGCCATCTCTGTTAATCATCACCCTCAAAAGAAAGTCTGAAGCTTTTAAAATCTATAACTTTTATAAATCACTGAAAATATTGATACTTGTTTCCTGTAAATCGACAGAAAATTGTATGAAATCCAACAGATGGTGAGAAATTGACTATTCACTTCTGCCAAATTTGGTCTCAGCAATTATGACAAAATGCTTGGAGTTCTGGATCAAGCCACTTAGGCCTTGGGAGATCAGAACATTAATTCATGGACCCATTGTAAACTAAAGGAAAGGGAAGGCTAAGAGCTGACTCATTTGGTCAATTTTTCATATTTTTCCCTTTTCCTTCCCCCGTCCCTTTTCTTTTCCCCTTTTCCTTTTCCCTTTCCCTCTCTCTTTCTCTTTCACTCTTTCACAGTACTGGTATTTGAATTCAGGGCTTTGCTTGCTAAGCAGGTATAACTCAGCCACACCTCCTATTTTTACTTAACTTATTTTTCAAATAGAGTATTACCTTTCTGTGTGGGCCAGCTTGGACTGCAATTTTCCTATTTGTATTCCCCAAATATCTGGAACTACAACTATATAATCATATGTTCAGATTTTTATTGGTTGAAATGAGGTCTCCCAAGATGAGTTCTCTTAAACTTCTTGTCTAGGCTGACCTTAAACTGTAGTCCTCCCAAGTAGCTAGGACTACAGGCATCACCACTTCTTTTTAGATAAGTTTTCACTGTGTAGCCCATGCTGGCCTTGAACTTGCTGTCTACCCAGGCTGCCCTTGAAATTCTCAGTTCTTCCTCAGCCTTCTGAGTGCTGGGATCAAAGACATAACTTAGAGTGATATCTCCACTTCATTGAAAAGCAACAAAGACAAAAACTCACCTTAAACTTAACTATCACTCATATCAACTACTGAAATTTTCACTGCTTTTCCCTTTCAGAGGAAATAAGATTGACATTGTTCATTTGGATGATGCTTAATGGTTTTGTGATCTGCTGTTCCCTTCTCCCTGCTTTGGTAGTCAGGTTCTATAGCCCTCCCTAGCTTTGCCCTTGGTAATAATGTAGTAAATGATGTTCTTACCATATAAAATATTAACTACTTTATGTTTTGATAGATGTGGGACAGTTTCTGGCAAGCATGAGAGTGATTTTGGAATCCCTTTTGTCACAGAATAGTGGAAAACCGTAGTAGAAAAACTGTGTAATTCAGTGTTTTCCATGGCAGCTCATCAACTGGTAAGGAGAAGTGGCTATTTGCAATAAGCAGGGAAGGGAGTGGTGGAAATACCAGCATGTGCAGTGAATACTGAGTACTTCATCTTCCTTTAGGTCATCTTTCTCCTAGACTTCTGTTCTTTGGACATTTCACACTGTACTCTCTTGAGAAAGTTGAAGAAGCTGTTGAAGAAGCTCTGTAATGACCCTGAAGGAGGACTGAGCAAGGTAACTTGAGTTGGCCCTGAACCTGTATTGCTTCCTCTCTTCAGAGAGATATGACTCTACCAAATAAAACATACTGGACTACAGATATATGCAAATAAATTGCCTCTAGAAGCTTTATTGGTATTTTTGCCAACACGGATAGTAAATACCACCTTGATTTGTCATTAGCATTAGAAAGGAGGCAGAAAAGCTGTATAACTTATCTAATCATTTTAGAGTATATTAAGTTACATAAAATCTATGTAAATAAAGTCTGAAAGATTTGTCTAGCCAGGTGCTTGTAGCTCATACCTGTAATACTAACTACTCAGGGTTGAGATCTGAGGATCTCAATTTGAAGCCAGTGTAGGCAGGAAAGCCTGTGAGACTCTTATCTCCAAATAACCAGTTGGGGGGAGAGGGGCAGATGAGGAGGGGTAGGCTCGAGGTGTGGCTCAATTGGTGGAGTGCTAGTCTTGAATGAAAAAGCCCAGGGACAGCACCAAGACCCTGAGTTCAAGCCCCATGACAGGCACACACACACAAAAATGAAGTCTAAAAGAGAAAATATACATGGAAAGACAAATAAGAAGGTTTGGTATTTAAAAGAATTATCTCCCATACTTAATTTTTATTATATAACATTTGTTCATAATGTTTTTGAGTTTCATAACTCCCTGATGGTAGTAGAAAGGGCATATACATTTAGCAGATCTTTTTTATTTTCTCATTTTGTTTTTTGGTGTAAAACTGGAACTCAAACTTAGTACCTGTTGCTTTGGCTCATTAGGTAGTGCACTACCAACCAACTAAACCATGCCTCCAACCCTGATGTTTTTATTGGTTGTGGGGCTTAAACTGAGCCTGGGCACGGTGCCTGAGCTCTTCAGCTCAAAGCCAGTGCTCTACCATTTGAGCCACAGCATCTAATCCTAATCGGTTTCTTTGCCAGTATTGGTTCTTGAATTCTGGGCCTATTCCTTAGCTCCTTTTTCTCAAGACTAGCATTCTACCACTTGAGCTATTTCTGGCTTTTAATGACAGATAAGACTTTCCTGACAAAGCTGACTTCAAACTGCAATCTTCAGATCTCAGCCTCCTGGGTAACTAGGATTAGAATCATGAGCTAAAAAGAAAACTTCCTTTATTTTTAAGAGGAAAAAAGAGTGGTCTTAGGCATGCCAAGGTCCTAAGTAAAAATGTGAGCTCTTTAAACTTTTAATTCAGTGTTTTTCTCCAGTGGAATTCATACCAGTACTTATTTTTAAAAATAGTTGTGTCACTGCTAAAAGATAAAAGCATGAGTCCCTAAAGTATAATCCTAATGCACTTCTGCTGAGTGATAGATGTCTATTGACCAGCTTAGCCTGTGTAAAATTTCATCAGGGCTGTCAAAGCCTGTGATCTACAGCATTGATAGTCTATTGTGACAGTTGGTTCTGTAATAGTATCTGGAATTTTCTCCTACTCATTTGTCTGCCTAGCTGGATGTTGAGACCTGGCAGCAGGAACAGCCTGTGGTACTACATACATGGACCAAGAAATCTGCCCATAACTATGAAAATAACTGCCATGAAGTATCTGTCTTTGTTAGCCCAGGGGCAACCTATTTTGAAGTGGAATTTGATAAGAGGTGTGAAACCGAAAAGCGCTAAGACTTACATGTATTTTCTTCCAAGCAATAGTGGATCAAAAACAAGAGAAAGAATATAATAGAGATTATGCCTTCACAGGTATGATTATCTGGAATTTACAGACTCTAGAGTTAGGAAGACACACTGACACAAAACTTGGTACTTATAAGTGGCCTAAGGTAAGTCATATTCCCAAATCAAGGTAAATAAGTACTTCTGTAGCAATTCTTGTCCTTTTTCCAACCTTAGAGCTAAAGGTATGGTGTTTGGAAAAAGAAGGACTAGCTAGGCTCTGGTGGCTTATGTTGATAATGTTCAAAATCCTAGCTACTCAGCAGGTTGATATCTGAGGAATAAGATTTAAAGCTAGCCTAGGTAGACAAATCTAAGAGAGGCTTATCTCAACCAGCAAAAAGCAAGAGTGGAGACATGTTTTGAATGGTAGAATGACAGCCATGGCCAAAATAGCTGAAAAAGACTCAAAGCTTTAAGTACAAACCTTAATAGTGGCACATTTCTAGAATGTGTTATTAGATAGTTTTGACCATACATCAGGCTCTCAAGGGATGAACACAGGTCTAGGGAGAGGGAAGTCAACTAGGGAAAGGCATTTTAGAAAAGAAGTGCTGAGCTCAGGGCAGGACTTTGAATCAGCTTAAACAAGCAAAGAAGAAGTTAGAGACATTTCAAATGGAGGGCAGTACACCTACAGTGGGCCTGTGATGAAATGGGAAGGAACAGGTGACTAAAAAGGGGATGATAATGGGTAGATCCTGAACATGTGGTACTTGTGGTTTTAGTGGCCTTCAAGTGGTAAGACCTAGTTGCACTCTCAAGATAGACATTGTGGCTAAAGATTCGTAACCAGTAACGAACAGGAAGTCATGATTGGGGACTACCTCACATCACTCATGGGCATCTTGAGGAAATCTACAAGGAAGGTATCCAGGACAGTAGGAAGGAGTATCAGGAAGAAATTCTGGCAGAGAAAAGAGAAAGAACTTAAAGAGGGCCAGAGTTTGCAGAGCCTGAGGTTCAGTAGAGAGGCTTTGCTCTGCAGGTGGTAACTGGGGAGTGATCCAATAGAGACAGTAGAATGGGATTGAAGGAAAAGCAAAACCACAGCATGAAAGGACCATTTCAAAATGTGGTTCACATACAAAAGAATAAATATGGGGGTCTGGGAAAGTGGCTCAGTGGTAGAGTGCTTGCCTTGCATGCATGTGGCCCTGGGTTTGATTCCTCAGCACCACATAAGCAGAAAAAGCTGGAAGTGGTGCTGTGGCTCAAGTGGTAGAGCACTATCCTTGAGCTGAAGAGCTGAGGGACAGCGCCCAGGCCAGAGTTCAGGCCCCACAACCGGACCCAAAAAAAACCAAAACTGTACAGAGGTGTCACATTTCTGGGAGTAAATAATGAGTACATTTCCTAACAAGCATTGTTCCCTCCTCCCACCATCCCTTCCCTCCCACCTCCACAAATACACTCCCCTCCCCCTTCCCCTGCCTAAATTGTAAAGTTCATTTTTCAACAGAGTGTCTTGTGCATCTCATTGTTACAATGGGTTAACCTGTATCCCTATTTAACCATTTTGTATTTCCCTTCCCCTCACCAAATTAGAGAAACGTATGCACAGGATGTTGGTTTACCAACTTCAAATACAATGAAAACAGGGGTTATAGCGTGGGGGAGGAACATATACAGAAACAAAAAAAATCACATCACACATCATAAGTACATTAGAAACAATAACAAGAAAGTAAAAAACCCTATCTTAGGGTTCATTTCCCTTAATATCATCTTATCTGCTCATATGCACATAGCTTTTGATGTATTCTGCTTATCACAGACATATATTAGTTATTGAAAATAAGGGAAACCATGGGACCTATGTTTCTTTGGACTTGGCTTACTTCACTTAATAAATATTTTTCCAAGACTTTCCAGTTCTTAACAAATTGGGCGATACCATTCTTTCTGATGGAGGCATAGAATTCCATTGTGCATATACACCCATATTTTCTTGATCCATTCATCTACTGAGGGGCATTAGGGTTGGCTCTATATCAGCTATTGTAAATAATGCTGCAGTAAACATAGTTGTGCTGGTAGTTTTAGTATGGTCTTGTTTGTGATCATTTGGGTAAATGCCCCAAAGTGGGATTGCTGGGTCATAGGAGAGCTTTATATGGAGTCTTTTGATGAGCCTCCATATTGCTTTCCAAAGTGGTTGAACAAGTTTACACTCCCACCAAGAATGCAGTAGAGTCCCTGTGGCCACATACTCTCCAGCATCTGTTGTTGCAAAAATGGAACATTTCACTAATTTGCGTGTCAGCCTTGCTCAGGGGCCATGCTAATCTCTGTATTGTTCCAATTTTAGCGTATTTGCTGCCTAATTGAGCACAGAACATTTTTTATATGTAAAGTGTAATTGATTTTCTTAAACTAGACAATTCAAAAAAAGTAAGCTCAAAAGATTTCTTGTGAAATTTTAGAACCATGTATTTCTTTTTTTTAGCAATACAACAAACTGTTAGTACCATGTATTTCTTACATAAGCACACATTTAAGAAGAAAGTCAAGATTGGCATGTCAAAAACAAAATAATTCCAGATATTTGTTGTTCAAGAGATGTGTAGAAGGAGGAATTCAATTATTCTATACAAGGCACCTGTCATAATGAACACTGCAGCAAGTGTTAAGGTTTGTTAAAAGTGTTAAATGTATTTAATTTTGGGTATTTGCTTATATATGCCAAAATTAGGACTGTTTGGCAGGTCATAAACTTTTCTATAAAGTATTTGAGGTTTATGGTAGCAGACATATGGTACTAATTATGTACATTTCAGAGTTTATAGAAACATTACCAATAAGAAGTTGCAAAGTCTTTGCGTAAAGAAGCAGAGTGAAGAGTTAAGACTTTGTTAAGTACATAGTTTCTGTTAAATTTTTAGGGCTTCCTTACTTTACATGTTAGTGAGGAACAAATGATGATATAAGCCATATACAACTGATGAGATGAACCATAAAAAGTAATCTTCGTGGGTAACTTTAAAGACTACTCATAGCCTATAAAACTCTTTTTAAAGGGCTGGGAAGTTGGCTCAGTGGTAAAGCGCTTGCCTTGCGTGCTTGAGGCCCTGGGTTCGATTACTCAGCACCCATAAGCAAAAAAACAATCCAGAAGTGGTGCTGTGGCTCAAGTGGTAGAGAACTAGCCTTGAGCTGAAGAGCTGAGGGGCAGTGCCCAGACTCAGAGTTCAGGCCCACGACCGGACCCAAAATAAAAACCCAAACAAAATCCTCTTTTTGAACATCATAATCTTAGCCAGTTTTAAATGCACAGGAATATGAGAAAATAGTAAAATCTAATATGTAGAACACTTCAAATACTGAAAACACTGGTAATTGTTTTTTTATTTTATTAATCATTAATATTTAATTTTCGGTTTTCTTTATTTGTTGCATTGTTTCCCTTTTTGTAATATAATACAACTTTTTATAAGTCGTCATCAGGAGGTACTTTGAGAAGCTTACTGGGATGGCCAAAGATTTTTTATAGGTGCATGTGAGTTTACAAAGAAGAAAATTAAGAACAAAATATTTATTAAAAAAATTATCAAGTACAGTCTGAATCAGGAGGGATGATAAATGTCCACACCCAAAATCTTAGCCCTCATCTGAAGCGGTGGTATTACAGAGTTGAGACCACAAAAGTGAGAGACTGTTTTTGTGTTTTTTGTTTTTGTCAGTCGTGAGGCTTGAACTCTGGGCTGGAGTGCTGTCCCTGCACTCTTCAGCTGAAGGCTGGCTCTCTACCCCTTGAGCCACGGCGCCACTCTGGTTTTCTAGTGGTTTATTAGAGATAAGAGTCTCACGGACTTTCCTGCCCAGGCTGGCTTTGAACTGTGATCCTCAGAACTCAGCCTCCTGCATAGCTAGGATTATAGTTGTGAGCTGCTGGCACCCAGCATTGTTTTGTTGATTTTTATTTTGTTGGTCATGGGGCTTGAACTCTGGGGCCTGGGTGCTGTCCCTCAGCTCAAGGCTAGCACTACCACTTGAGCCTTCATCTTTTTCTACTTCTGTGGTGCTGAGGAATCAAACCCAGGGCCTCATGCATTGCAAGGCAAGCACTCTACCATTGAGCCACCTTCCCAGCTCCTGAAAGACTGTGTTTCAAAAAATCATCTAAACAACATTTGCTTTCTGCTTTGGGTTATATAATGAAATATATGAATATCTTTTTATATTTTTGTGAATTGTCATACTTCTAAATTCATACAAACTTCAGCCACTTTATCCTTTACAAAGTCATGAAATATCTCTGAGAAATTTCTTCTGGGAAAATTATATTTGCACTTATAATTTCTTCTGAGTCATTTTTATTTTTATTTATTTTTTATTTTTTTATTGTGAAAAAACTGTACAGAGGGGTTACAATTACATGGGCAATATAATGAGTACATTTCTTATCAAGCATTGTAGCCTCCTCCTTTGTTTCCCCTTCCCATTCCTTCCAAGCCTCCCCCCCCACCCAGTCCTCACCCCACCCCCCCACCAAAGTTGTAAAGTTCATTTTCGACATGACAACTTGTACTTCTCATTGTTGCAATGGGTCCATCTGTATCCTTATTTAAACGACTTGTTTTTCCCCTTCCCCTCCACAAATTATACCGACATCAAATACAGTGAAAGCAGGGGTTATACTGTGGGGGAGGGACATACAAAGCAACAAAGAAATAATCATATAAATGAGTTAGAAACAAATGCATGAAAGAAAAAAAACATTTAAATACATATCTTAGGGTTCATTTTCCTAACATCACCTTATCTGACCTTTTCTGCTTGACTCACACATATACTAACTATTGCAAATGAGGGAAACCCTGGCACCTATGTTTCTTTGGGCTTGGCTTAATTCACTTAATATAATTTTTTCCAAGTCTTTCCAGGCCCATATCAAGCACTGAAATAGAAACAGCAATAAGAGACCTCCCATCTAAGAAAAGTCCAGGACCAGATGGTTTTACAGTGGAATTCTACAAGGCCTTCAAAGCAGAGCTCACACCAATACTCCTCCAACTCTTCAATGAAATTGAAAGAGAAAGTTCACTACCGAACACATTCTATGAAGCCATCATAACCCTCATCCCAAAACCAGGCAGGGACTCATCATTTTTATTTTTTATCAAAATCATTTTATATTTTATGTTGATGGGTTATCATACATCAAATACCTTCAAATGTACATGTAGAGTCTAAAGATAGCAGTATGAATATTCTCATGCAGCTCTTGTTTATCTGTTATGTACTTTCAGTATTATGGTACTTCTCTCTTTCACCGTTTTTCATTCATAGTCTTTCTCTTTCACGCTCCATGTCTGCTACTTAGAATTTCTGCTGGTCTTTTATCCTTCAGGATCCACTGGTTTTGTGGGAACATGATAGGGACCAACAGTTTCCCTTGCATTCTTTAAGAATTATAAGAGGGACGTGATATTATTCTTTGCCATTCTAAATGGCAAAACAACAGATCTAGGAATTCCTTTTCACTTTTACTTCTATTATAAATTTTATCTCAAAGGAATCATTGGGATAGATAAGATATTTTATCTTGTGACCTAAAAGTTCTTTTTCTTTTACAAACAACCTTTTTCTTTGATTATCAGTAAGTAACTACATGTAATGAAAACAAAGCTATCCTATGTTAAGTAGACTGAAGTTGTTCACAGGGATGAAAAACAAGGTAATGGGGCAAGTGAGAACAAAGGATACCCATCATAGAGCACAGCTCCTCAGAGCAGTTTATCATGTACACTTTGTGAGAATGACAATGTGCTGGGAACTATTGATTAAATCACTGAACACTGATTTATATATATGTACATATAGTTGCATATGTATATTTATTTATATATGCATATATGTATGCATATGCCCTTATATATGTACACATGTATGTTACTATACACATAAATTCACACATACATATACACATGTATACATGCACACATGGAGAAAGACACATATTTACAGCCAACACAAGTTTCACTAGTTGTTGAATATGCCTTAGATGGAATATTTGAAACAAAATATGTTGAAAATGTATTTGTCTCTATTAGTTCTTTTACCACTTCTCTTATCTCTTAAAACTGTTAGGTTTTGACAGATTTGACTTGCAAAATGCAGTACAAGTCACTCAGAAATCTCAGTAAGTAAAGAACATATCGTGTTTCCCAGCTCCCTACAGAATGCTTGCTCTTATAGACATTCTCAACAACCAAAGTAGCAGGAAAATGCCCTGGTAAAAAAATAAAGTTATATATCTCATTGTTGCAATGGGTCCACCTATATCCCTAGTTAAACGATTTGTTTTTTCCCTTCCCCTCCAAAAATTATACCTACATCAATACATTGAAAGCAGGGGTTATACCGTGGGGGAGGAACATACAAAGCAACATAGAAATCATCTTATAAATATGTTAGAAACAATTTCATGAAAGTCAAAAACCAAAAAAAAACATTTGAATACTTATCTTGGGGTTCATTCCCCTAACATCAACTTATCTGACATTTTCTGCTTGACTCAGACATATACTAGTTATTGCAAATAAGGGAAACCATGGAACCTATGTTTCTTTGGGCCTGGCTTACTTCACTTAATATAATTTTTTCTAAGTTTTACCACTTCCTAACAAATGTGGCAATGTCATTCTTTCTGATGGAGGCATAGAATTCCATTGTGTATATATACCACAATTTCTTGATACATTCATCTGCTGAGGGGCATCTGGGTTGGTTCCATATCTTAGCTATGGTAAATAAAGCTGCAATAAACATAGTTGTGCTGGTAGTTTTAGTATGGTCTTGTTTGTGATCATTTGGGTAAATGCTCAAAAGTGGGATTTCTGGGTCATAAGGCAGCTCTATGTGGAGTCTTTTGAAGAACCTCCATACTGCTTTCCAAAGTGGTTAAACAAGTTTACACTCCCACCAACAATGTACAAAAGTACTCTTCTGTCAACATTCCCTCCAGCATCTTTTGTTATTAGAGTTCTTTATTATAACCATTCTAACTGGGGTGAGGTGGAATCTCAATGTTGTTTTGTCGAAAAATGAGCTTTACAACTTTGGTGGGTGGGGGGATGACGAGGTGTGGGTGGGAAGATGGGAAGGGATGGAAAGGGGAAAGAAAGAGGAGCCAACTATGCCTGATAAGAAATGTACTCGTTATGTTGCCCATGTAACTGTAACTCCTCTGTACGGTATTCTCACAATAAAAAAAATAAAATTATAAGGCTCTAAATGGCATCCTTCCTTGAGCTCTTTTCCAACAGCCAGCATCAATTCCCAAGCAGATGAGAGAGTCCTCAGAAGACTGGACCTCAGATCAACATTTAACCAACCCATGTGAAAAGTCCTATGAGAGAAATGCTGGCTGAGGTCTGGCTGATTTCCTGGCCAAGAAAATAAGAAAAGAAGAAAGTATTTTTAATGTATTAAAGTTTGAGAATAATTTGTAACCTGTCAATAAATGTGTAGAACACAAGTATACCAACTGACAAAAAATGATGTGCTCTTGGACTTGGTGAGTGATTTTACATGTGTTTACATAAGTAGAATCAGCAAAAATCAAGCCAGCATTTCTTCATTTAAGATATGAAGAAAGGATACAGGTTGACCCATTGTAATAATGAACTGTACAAGACACTCTATCAAAGAGGGGGTGGAGGGATGAGTTGGGGAGGTGTGAAAAGAAGGGATGGTAGGGGAAAAACAAAGGAGAGGGTGCTCAATAAGAAATGTACTCATGCTGGGCGCTGGTGGCTCAGGCCTCTAATCCTAGCTACTCAGGAGGCTGAGATCTGAGGATCTGATTTAAAGCCAGACTGGGCAGGAAAGTGTGAGAAATTCTTTTTTTTGGAGGGAGGGGTCCGGTTGTGGGGCCTGAACTCTGGGCTTGGGCGCTGTCCCTCAGCTCTTCAGCTCAAAGCTAGCACTGTACCACTTGAGCCATAGCGCCACTTCCGGCTTTTTTCTTTTTGCTTATGTGGTGCTGAGGAATTGAACCCAGGGCCTCAGGCATGCAAGGCAAGCGCTCTACCACTGAGCCACCTTCCCAGCCCCCAAGAAATTCTTATCTCCAATAAACCACCAAAAAACAGGAAGTGACACTGTAGCTCAAGTGGTAGAGTGCTAGCCTTGAGCTGAAGAACTGAGGGACAGCACTCAGGCCCAGAGTTCAAGCCCCATGAATGACAATAGAGAAAAAATGAGAAATGTACTCATTACCTTACTTATGTAACTGTAACCCGTCAGTACAGTATCTTTACAATAAAAATATATATTAAAAAGATACAAGGAAAACTTCTGTATTTATAGGAAGTTGTATTTGTCACTCAATATCAGTAAGGTATTGGTTTTAGGACCACAGGCAGATTACACTTTGGATAGTCAAATTCTCTATGTGAACACAGCATATTATTTACATTAGAATCTGCCCACAACCTAGTACAGAGTAATTGCTATGAAAATTTTTACTACATTCTATGTTTGTAATGAAAAATAAAAGCATATGCACTATTAATAGATACAATTTTTTTCAGATAATTTTTGCCCACATTTTATGGATGGAATTGGGAGAGCAATTTTGAAAAGCACAAATTTCATCTCCAAGACCGGTCTGCAAAACAAGGAGCTAATACAGCATCACTGAATAGTATGGAACTCCAAGGAGAAGTACTTGAATTGACAGTATCAGAAAGTATAAGCACACAAGAACTTTTTAGAAATGCAGCTGCTAGATTTCTCATGGAGAGCTTTCATAACACTTTGTGAACCACAAAGTCAGAACCTCACTGAAGTGTAGATGGATTTCCCTCACCTTTCTGTCATGCTCAGTCATTATCAATCAACATATAGCTAATCTTGAATAATCCTCTAATAACAAAATATTGATGGAGTATATATATGCAGAAAACCTGGGAAGGCTAAATTTTTTCAATTAGGACAGTTTGTATTCTATGATCCAGCAGAGTGGAAACTAGGTAAGCATCCATTTACAGTCTTCTGAATAATTCTCCTTCTGACCACATCAGTTATTTATCCATACCTGTGCTGGAGTGAGCGCTTTTTAAAAGACTTTAATGATTTTAAATTTAAATTTAAATGTGGAATGAAATTAGTTTCAATAGTGCATTACATTAAGATATTTAGAAACAACTGAGAAACCTAAAGGTCTATAAGATTTTTTTGGAAGTGAAGAGATATTGGAATTTCTTTCTTTATATTTTAAGCAATTTGCAAAAAGAATTGGCAAATAAAATTTACATTTGCAGCAGACTTGACACTTATTAAATTTTGTATGGTAAAGAGCACAGCCTCAACAATATGTCAATTCTATCCTCTTATTTATCTTTAAAGGTTTATGCTTCTGGTCTCTTAATATTAATACGAAACTTTTTAAATCTTTAGCTAGTAGTCCAAAGGGTTTTGCTTCATCATGTCAGTGTTGAATAGAGTGTATGTATGTATGTATGTATGTTGAATAGAGTGTATGTACACTTCAATGTACAATACATCTGGATCATTGTCAAACTTTCCACTTTTCTTCCTTCCCTTACGCCAACCCGACCTATCCCTTCAAGTTTTCTATTTATATTCTCACATATATACAGAAGTAGGCCCTGAGAGGAGACTCGAGCTGGTACAGCTTCTTTCCAGGCTTTGCCTTTGTTTTAGGGATTTTAGGGAAAAAAACCCTCTAAACAAGGTTAACTCGACCTTGGCTCCAACCCCCTTAACAACCTAATCCACGTTGATTGTTCAGTGAAAGACTGACACATAAAACAGGTAGGTTGTAATCTGGCTCCAACTGGTGACACCACGTGCTTTATGGTAAACCCTGCCTTTTGCACATGCTTACAGTAAACTCCACCTATTGGCCATCTGTGTGTGGTCTGGTATGACCATACAATCCTTTGTGTGTGTTACGATCCCATTGGTCACCTGCGCATGACCAGGCTCGACCTCATGGATTTTGTCTTTAAAAACCAAAGAATGGGGGCCGCTCGGGGTCACAGTATCAGCTCCCAAGCCTGTGCTATGGCCCTGGCTGGTCAGTGTAGGAACCTCAATAAAGTTGCTTCCTTATTAACAACTTTGTTGCAGTGGAGTCTGTCACTCTGGAAGATTAGGTGGGCTTGCCTGCCCTGAGTAGGGGGTCTTCCTATTACATTTAATGGGGGCTTGTCCGGAATAGAGCTGAGGGGTTTGAAGTCCCTGGCCAGGAGGACAGTGTGTGGGCACTTGGCTGTTGGAGAGAAGTTCCGAGAAAAGCCTCGAGGTAAGCATGGTGGACCTAGGTAGAGAAGGGAGAAGGCGCCAGAGTGAGGCCAAAAGTAGGGTGAGGCTGGACACAGCAGAGTCCCCTACGGCTGAGGAGGTCCAGGGACGCCTGGACCCCTCAATTCCACCAGTCCTAGCAGTCCTAGTTGGATGGGGGCTTGCTTAAAAAGTAACTTTTGGTTTGGGGATCCCTCCTCATTCTGTGTATAATCGTGTCTGTCTGTGTCTCATTTTGCTTTTGCTTTTGCTTGCCATATTTGTAATTGGTTTTATTTTAGAGAAAAAATATGGGGCAATGTGAGTCTGCTCCTGGGACACCCCTAGACTTTGTCCTAGTTCGTTTAAAACAAAAACAAAAACTGCTGGTTCTGCTTTGGTAACTTGCTTTTCTTGTCAATTATGAAACTGCCACCGACCACCTGCAAGTGGCCCCATTTGCAAACACCATTTACTGAAAAGGCTATATTTTTTCCAATATAGTTCTTTAGCTCCCTTACTGAAAATTAGGTGGCTATAGGTCTGTGCGTTCATTTCTGGGTCTTCAGTCCTATTCCATTGGTCCTCAGGTCGGGTCTTGTGCCAGTACAAGCTCTTTGGATTTCTATGGTAGAGTAGAATTTGAGTAGAGTTTGAGTAGAGTAGAGTTTTCTATGGTAGTAGAGTTTGAATTTTGGTATTTAACTTCCTCCAGCACTGTTCTTTCTACTCAGGATTTTTTTTTTTTTTTTTTTTTTTTTTTTTTTTTTTTGCTATTCAGAGACTTTTATTGTTCCATATGAATTTTTGGATTGCCTCTTCTATTTCATTGGAGAATGAGGTTGCAATTTTAATAGGTATCTCATTGAATTTGTACTTAGCCTTTGACAGTATTGTCATTTTCACGATGTTAATCCTCCCAATCCAGGAGCATGGGAGGTTTTTCCCCTTGCTTAGTTCTGCTTTAATTTCCTTTCTCAGGTTTTAAAGATTTTGTCATAGAGCTCCTTCACCTCTTTTGTTAAGTTCATTCCTACTATTTTATTTTTTGTGGAACTATTATAAAAGGGGGTGCTTTCCTAATTTCAACCGTGCTCTTCTCATTATTGGCATACAGGAAAGGCATTGATTTATAGGGTTAATTTTATTCCCTGCTCCTTTGCCAAAGTTTCTGATCAGCTCAAGTAACTTGGGAGGGAAGTCCATGGGATTCTTTAAATACAAGATCATGTCATCTGCAAAGAGGGAGAGCTTTACACATTCTTCCTTATTTGGGTCCCCTTTATGTCTGCATCTTGTCTTACTGCTGTAGCTAGGCATTCTAATACTAGTTTAAAGAGGAGTGGGGAGAGTCGACACTCTTGTCTCATTCCTGAATTTAGAGGAAATGACTTTAATATTTCACCATTAAGTATAATGCTGGCTGCAGGTTTGTCATATATAGCCTTTATTATTTTGATGTATGTTCCACGGATTCATAGTTTTTCCAAAACCTTCATCATAAAGGGGTGTTGGATCTTGTCAAATGTTTTTTTTTTGCATCTATTGAGATAACTATGTTGTTCTGATCCTTGCTCTTGTTAATGTGATGAATTATATTGCGTTGCATATATTGAGCCAGATTTGCATCCCTGAAATGAATCCTGTTTGATCATGGTGTATGATTCTTTTCATGACTTGTTGAAGTCGATTGGCGAAGATTTTGTTGAGAAGTTTTCTGTCAATAATCATCAAAAAATAGGTCTATAGTTCTCTTTTTTGATGAGTCCCTGCCTGGTTTGGGGATGAGGGTTATGCTGGTTTCATAAAAAGAGTGTGATAGTGAATTTTTGCTTTGAATTTCATTAAAGAGGTGGAGAAGTATTGGTGTGAGTTTTGCTTTGAAGGCCTTGTAGAATTGAGCTGTAAATCCATCCAGTCCTGGACTTTTCTTGGGTGGGAGGTCTCTTATTGCTGCTCTATTTCCATGCTTCATATGGGTCTGTTGTTTTAAATCATCTTGGTTAAGTTTGGGCATGTCAATATTTGCTAGAAACTAGTCCGTATCTTTTAGATTCTCAAACTTATTAGTATAAAGGTTTGAGAAGTATCCCCTTATATATTATGAATCTTGGCTGTTTCTGTAGTTATATTTCCACTGTCCTCTCTTGAGTTTGTTTATGTGAATGTGTTCTCCTTTTTTCCATTCCATAGGATTTGTTAAGGGTCTGTCAATTTTATTTTTTTGAAGAGCCATCTTTTTGTTTTGTTAATTCTTTCTATAGTTTTTTTTTGTACTCTAATTCATTTAATTCGTATTTAATTTTATTTGCTTCCATCTACTGGATTGGGGTTTGGCTTGTTGTTCTTTTTTCAAAGAGCTTTAGTTGCCTCATTAAATTGTTGGTTTCAGATCTTTCCAATTTGGTAATGTGCAAACTCAGAGCTATAAACTTGCTTCTGAACACTGCCTTTGCTGTGTCCTAGAGGAGTTGGTAATTTGTGTGATCATTTTTTTTGAATATCATGAACATTTGAATTTCCTTTCTAATCTCTTCCATGACCCACTGGTGGTTCAAAATTGTGTTGTTCAGCCTCTATGTGTTACAGTATTTACTTTGGTGGCTTTTGGTATTGAATTATAATTTTTTTCCCTTCTGGTCTGAGAGAATGCAGGGTATAATTTCAATGTTTCTGAATTTGGACAGATTTGCTTTGTGGCCTAAATATGGTTCATGTTCCATGTGTTGCTGAGAAGAAGGTGTACTCTGTTTGGGCTGGGTCAAATATTCGGTAGATGTTGGTTAGGACTAGTTGGTCTATGCAGATTTTAAGATCTGTAGTTTATCTGGTGAGTTTTTGCTGGGTGGATCTATTTAGTGGGGATAGTAGTGTAGTAAAGTCCCCCACAATTAATGTCTTTGGATCTATGTGAGATTTGAGGGAAAGTAGCATTTCTTGTATAAATTTTGGTGCTCCATTATTTGGTGAGTACATGTTTTAAATCATAATATCCACCTGAAGGAGAGTTTCCTTAATTAGTATGCAATGACCTTCTTTGTCATTTCTCATTGATTTTAATTTAAAGTCTATTTTATCTGACATTAGTATAGTAACTCCCGCCTCTTTATGGGGGCCATTTGCTTGATATATTTTATTCCAGCCTTTCACTTTCAGAATGTTTATTTTTGTGGGCAAGTTGTGTCTTTTGAATACAGCAGATAGAAGGATCTTGCTTTTTGATCCAACTGGACAATCTATGATGCTTAACTGGAGAGTTAAAACCATTAATATTATGAGTTAGGACTGAGAGGTGTTTGTCTGTCCCTGCCTTTTTATACATTTTATACATTTTTTATACATTTTTGTACCTTGGCTTTCTTGTTGTGATCATGTACGTGTTTTGTACTATTTATAATGTATGTATATCATACATAATATATGTAATACATACTATATCTATAAATATGTATAAGAAATATATATATGTTTATATATATATGCCAGGAATTATGGAAAAACCGTTAGTGCATTTCATGTGTGCAGATGCTTGATGAGAGCTGATTTCATTTTACAAATCTTTGAGAAGCCAAGGAACCTCCTCTATGCACACAGAATAATAAACAGTAGGGCCAGTTTTCAAGCCCAGAGGCTGGATCCTCAACTACTATACCACCTTGTCAACCAATGCCAATCTAAACAAAGGAGTGGAAAGAAGGGTGCAGCTGTAAGGGATGCAGCTGGTATTTAATGCAGGTATAAATCAAGGTGTAGACTAAATATGACGCTTTCCCACTATGTTTCTCCTCCCACCAACTCCTACTTCTCAGGAATTAGGTAGTGATTCTTGCATTCAAACCTGCTCTGGAACTGGAGCAAGTGTCAGGCTTGACCACATGCCCAGGAAAAGAATAAAGACTGGACTTTTTTCCCACGCCGCCATCCCCACCCCCTTGCCCTCTGGCTATTCCCTTCCATACAGGTAATTTCTGTATGAAAGGTAATTCCTGTATGGGTAATTCTCAGCAGCAAAGCTAGAGGGCAGTCAAGTTCCTCCTGGCAAACCACCAATGGGCATGTATAGCTTTGAAGCCTCTGCCTGGCAAAGAGGTTAGGTTTTAGCTTCATGACAAAAATCAGCATATTAACATTTTGAAGTGTTTGACATTGAGGAAGCATTTACTTCTGTTTAACCCGACACTTCCCAAAATTATTTGAACACAACACACTCATTTTGTGATTCTTCCTGAATTGGATAGGATTATTCAGCACAGCCTAAGTGGAATGCCCCGAGGAACCTATACTTCCTGCTTCCTGGTGGCCATCCAATGGAATTCCTGGAGTTCTGAAGCAGAGAGGCCTCCATTGTGTAATGGACAAACCCTACAGACCTAGCCCAACTCAAGAAAGCAGGTGATCTCCTTTGGTTGACCTTGTATCTAGTAACTGGCGCCAAGATGGGCCTCCCTCCTTCCACCCCACTCTTCCTTTCTTTTTTATATTTTAAAAGTGCCAAAATACACAGATGATCAAGTCAGAACCCACCCATATCCTCCCATATCTAAAGAAGTTACAATGCTCCATATTATATAAATGCTTTACAAGTAGTATTTTTGTTATTTAGGAAACCCTGAGAAAAAGAAATGCATGTACAGTTTCCTGACAGATCAAATCACTCTCTTAAATATTTGTGATCCAAAGTGAGTTGAATTCATGGATATAGAACTTGTACATGAAGGAGCTAAATGTTTTATCAGAATATTAAAGTCAGATGTATTTTCTATGTATTTGAAACTTATAATGGGACTGTAAGCTGAGTACATCTAACAAATTATACACACCAGGAAAATAAACAGTCTCACAAGAACTACATGACACTGCAAGAGCTGACACCTGAGATTTGCAGAATCAAAGTCTGCAACTTAAATGGCAAGAAATCTTAAAGTTAATTAATTTTCAAAGGTGAGTCTTAAGGTAAGTTTTAGAAGAGAGATTGGAAATGCTTAGCTATGTCCGAGTTCAATATTGAAAGAAACAAATTCAAAGAGGCACCACCTCCAATACTTTGGGACAGCAATCAGCAAGACTTAAAAAACAATGGTTGGTTGCTTTATTCTTTCTCATGAGTCACCCAAATGAAAAGACATATTCAGTTTACAAAATGCAAAAAAAAAAAACTATTAAAATGGTACAGAATTGTTTGTAATGTCCAGCTCACTTGATGATATAAAGAAAATTATTTTAACTCTATAAAGACAGGAGTTCTTATATTAAGCCTAGCGATAAACTCCTGAACTATTAAAGGACTATGCTAACTAAATCCAGAGACATTTAAAATGCTCATAATCATATTGCTGTTGCTTTCATCAAGAGGAAAGTAAGTCATCTTGAAAACATGCAAATTTCTGAAAATAATTTTCCTTTCACATTTTACAAACTGGCAAACTTTCCATAATCTGTGTGTGTGTGTGTGTGTGTGTGTGTGTGTGTGTGTGTGTGTGTGTGTGTGTGTGTGTGTGTGTGTGTACAGAGACTCAAATGCAAAAACACCAGGCCTAAGGTTATCTATTGGCTTTTTCCCTCAAGATTGGCACTCTACCCACTTGAGCCACATCTCCATTTCTGGCTTTTTGCTGGTTAACTGTAGAAAAGATTCTCAGATTTTCCTTTCGAGGCTGACTGAATCTAATTCATCTGATCATAGCCTCCTTCATAGTTAAGATTAAAGACATGAGCCACTGGTGCCTTGCCATAATCTCTTTATACACAGACACTAAGACATTTGAAATTGTTGAGTAAGAATCTTTACTACAAGGCACTACTTTTCTTTTAACTTTTAAAACTGCAAATGTATCTTGCTGGATTGATTTTTGTTTGAACCTGATATTTTTTACACATTTCACATTGCTTTTGTCAGGGTTAAATAGGAAATAAACTTGATTAGATACATTAAAAAGTCTTAAAAATCTCATGGTCTTTCCTGCCCAGACTGACTTTGAACCATGATCCTCAGTTCTCAGCCTCCTGAGTAGCTAGGATTACAGGCATGAGCCACTAGCACCCAGCTGAAAATTACTGCTTTAAAAAAATGGCAAAACTATTTTTGACAAATATAATGAAGAAATGTGGCCCCATTGGGAAGAAGCCCCTTTGCCTCCAACCATTGTCCCATTCCTTGTAAGTAGATGCAACTACAGTATTGAAACCCACCTATGTAGGCTAGACTGAAGTGCACATTAATTGCTGTTACTCTAATCAACGATTTTGGGATGCCACAGTCACTCTGCTCTGCCCATTGCCTTTCCTTTCCCTTCACTCTATATCCTGGGTTTAGGCCCCAGGTCCAATCTTCTCAAAAAGTCATGGGCTCTTGTTAAATTAGTCATTGCAAGGGATTTCATGCTTTGCTGGATTTATATTTCATGCCTGGAAAATACACCAATGGTGTATTTGTGGGTGGTCACCTGACTCAAAATTGGAGTACTGTTTCTGTGAAAGCTAATAGCAAAATCAACAGTTACCAGAACTTTTCTGCACCCCTCTTCTGGTACCTGATGGAGAACCAAGGCTTCCTCTAACCATCTAGTACTCTTTGGTCTTCAAGATGCTTAAGCAGCCCTCCAGTGCTCCTCCTCTGCTTTCCCAATAGATGTAACCACCATTCTCAGGACTGGAAATGTCTAATGATGAGTATGCCACCAGCTAACCCAAGTGGTTTATCCCAAAGCTAAAGGTTTTAAGTCTTGATGTAACTTATTTTCATGTATGGAAACAGAACAATGAAAATGCTGAAAAATTTGGAAGACAAGGGAATTGAATCTCATGGAATGAGAGTTATATCTGGTCTGAAAATGATTGGAGATATATATATATATATATATATATATATATATATATATATATATATATATATATATATATATAGCTTGGCTAGGTGAGAATTCAAAGGCAAGAAAGGGCAAGGCTCTGATTTCCAAAACTGGTATTTGTAGGGGTGCAAAGAGCTATTTTTGGAGCTGCAAGAATTGTATGTGTTGGGTATCATTTCAAATCTAATTCATAATTTAAAAGTTATATTTTATCCAGTATTATGAGCTGTTTTACCTTGTGGGATCAACTTGCAACAAGAAAGTGTGATCTATCATCTTCTACTTATTTGACTGTCTGCCTGGATGTCATCTACATATTTTGCAATCACTTAAACTAAGAACATGAACTCATGTTTGCTTGCTCACAGCTGACACTCTTCCAAATGAATCAGGCCTCCATTCTGTACTTTGATTAGTTAACTACAGATAGAGTTTTGTGGACTTGGTTTTAGGAGTTTCTTCAAACCAGGATTCTCCAGTTCTCATCCTTCTGAGGTAAGATTATAGGAATGGGACAATGGTGGAAAGCAAAGGGGCTTCTTTCTGATGAGGCCACAATTATTTATTTGTCAGTAATATTTGCTATGTTTAAAAAACCCAGTAATTTCCAGCTGGATGCCAGTGGCTCAAGCCTGTAATCCTAGCTACTCAGAAGGCTGAGAACAGAGGATCATGGTTCAAAGCCAGTCTGTGCAGGAAAGTCCACGAGACTCTTATCTCCATTAAACCACCAGAAAACAGGTGCTGTGGCTCAAGGGACAGAATGCTAATTTTGAGCTGAAGAACTGAGGGACAATGTCAACCCAGAGTTCAAGCCCTATGACAAACAAACATTAATTTTCAAATGCAAGATTATAGTGATGGAGAACTAGTTTTGAAAAGAAAATTCAGGACAGCACCTTGGACCTTAGTTCAAACCTCAGGACATACAAACAGGGACACACAGGCATAACTTAAAAGGCATAAACACTATGCAACCCTTCTCAGGACACAGGCTCTTTAACATAGCTGCTGACTGTTGCTCTCATATACAAGCATCCAAAGAATTTTTTTTCTTTTATTATACAGTCTTGGTGATTTGTTTGAATAATCAATTCAAGGTTGGAAACCATACAACATAGAAGATCTCATTGAAATAAACAGATGGATACACACCTATAATACTTTCATTCAGGTGTTGGTAGGAAGCTTGGAGGTATGACTCAACTGTGGCTGGCACAGCAAGACCTATGGCAGAATAATACTGAAACATCAAAAATGAATGAAAGAATGAATGAATGAATACATTTATTGTCATATCTGAAACCTTATGGCCCTCACAATTGTCCTGATCATGATAAGCATCAAAGAAAGTGTTTTTCTTATGGCACACAATGAAACTGTTATACTGAAGGCAAGGAGCCTAGCATGGCTGACCTGAGGCTGAGCAATCTGAAATAAGCCAGTACTCTTACCCCTGCAGGAACATTCTGGTGACAAACCAAACCAGTCATTGTTCAAAGTAGCTTGGCATATAGCTTCTGTAAGCACACTTACCTTTCTGGGCCATTTAATTCACAGCCTGCAATTGCTGAGAAACTGTCACAAATCTCTAATTTTCTTAAGTTGTTCACTTCCCTGAACATGCCCTTTGCAGAATTACTTCTTCCTAGAAATTTATTCCATACCACTATCTCTCTCCCCATCTAAACTTGCTTACAAATATTTTCACAGAAAAAATAGAGAGACCCACACAAAGTTAGGAGGGAATCTGGTGAAGATCTCCAAGTCAGCAAACACCCCCCCCCCCAAACTGGAACCCCTACCCCCAGGGTGAGTACAGGGAAGGAGCGAACTCAGCGATATTGCCATTACAATTGCCAGAAATTGGCACAACCCGGTAAACCCCCAAAGTCAGCCCGTACCTGCAGTGCTGACAGGATCCTCACGTGCCCCTGCCAACTTGACACAAGGACCCCAGGAAACCACAGTCACAGCCAATCCATTGTTCTATGCTCTATGGGCCAACTGCACTGCACTGCCAACTAGGCACTCTGCTGGGACCTGCTCCCTCCCTGCTGCCACCCTGCACAGACCCCAGGCTCTCACAGCTGCTGCACCACAAAGCTGCTGCTGCCATCTCTGCTGACAGACCTAGCAGCCACCCCCAAGGCTGCCCACCACTGCCCACCACCTCCCACTGCCTCTGCTGCACATCAGCACTACCCCCCACACCCCAAAACAGCCTACTGCACCAACCTCCACTCAGTCCTGCCACACCAGGACTTGCCACGCTACCACAGAGGAGACCCTTGAGATTCAGCAGAGACAACCCCCCACCTGGACCTGCCAACACCCAGACCTTCTGACTGAGAACCTGCCAACTCCATCTGTTTTTCTTTTATAGTACTCTCTTTTTTTTAATTGTGAAAATACCATACAGGAGGTTACAATTACATGGGCAAGATAATGAGTACATTTCTTACCAAGCATTGTTGTCTACTCTTTTGTTTCCCCTTCCCATCCCTTCACATCTCCCCCTTACTCTGTCCCCCTACCTACCCACCCCCCTCCACCTCATCACAGTTGTAAAGTTCATTTTTCGACATAAAGATTTGTACATCTCGTTGTTGCATTGGGTCCAGCTGTATCCTTATTTAAACAATTTGTTTTTTTTTTATTTTAAACTTATTTTTTATTGTGAAAATACTGTACAGAGGGATTACAATTAGATGGTCAAGATAATGAGTACATTTCTAATCAAGCATTGTAGCCTCCTCCTTTGTTTCCCCTTCCCATCCCTTCCCAGCCCCGAAGAGAACTTGGGTAAAATGATAGTAGAGGGAAAAGAACAGCTTGGGGGAGGGGTATATGTAGTAAGATGAGAATAAAGACCTTGTTACCAAGTGTAAGAGGTGGAAAAGGATTTGAAGAAAGGTTATGTAGGGAGAAGCTTACAGATTGAGATGAAGGTGAGAAAAAGAAGTGTATTTGGAAACTTGCTGAGATTAGAGAAAGATTTTTCAAATATTATTAGAGAGTCACTTAATCTAAGTTAACTCCTGTAATTATTGTTTACAAATGAAGAAGGAGGCCTTTGTGTATAGAACTAGGCAGGGTAGCTCTGATGGAGTAGTAGTATAATGTGGAGAGAGAGGAGAAAGGGAGAATTAGAGGAAAATAAAGAAGAAAATCTGACAAATTAGCAGATCAGAAAGTGGAAGAAGAAACCAAATAATAATGAAAAATAGAAGCTTTAAGTGGAATAGCAAATCCTAAATCACAATACACTTAAATAACACACTTAAATAGCACGTAGAAATAAAAACAAACAACAAACGATCAGACATAAAAACTAACAAATCAACAAAAATGAGAATAAAAACTAAAGAATTGTTTTTTGGGGAGTTCTTTAGGGGAGCTTTAGTCTCCCCATAGTCCTCAGAGCAGATTCTTGATAGAACCTTGGATGTCTTGCTCTAGTCAACTTTCCTTGTGGCTTGTTTGGAAGTAGATGGCCTTTTGATGGGAGAAGGTGCCTGCTATCTAGAGTTCCACTCTCAGGCTTGGTGGCAGGGAGTTTTGGGGGTTTCAGGTTTGTAGACTGCTATCATAGGCCTGCAACAGTGTCCCAGACTTTTCCAGGTAGCCAGACCAGCCTTATGTCCGTGTTCTGTTCTGGTATGATCCCTTCTTTTTGGAAGTGGATTTAGGTCAGAGGGCTTTGGGGTCCCACATGGAATTGCTACCCCCAGAGATTGGACCCTGTTGGGTTACTCAAGAGGTCTGTAGCTGGTGTTGTGCTGTGTCAGGAAAGACTTGGAAAAAAAATTATATTAAGTGAAGAAAGCCAGGCCCCCCAAAACATAGGTCCCATGAGTTCCCTTATTTGCAATAACTAGTATATGTCTGAGACAAGCAGTAAAGGTCAGATAAATTAATGTTAGGTGAAATGAACCCCAAGATAAGGATTCAAATGTTTTTGCTTTCATGCAATTGTTTCTAACATATTTATAAGATGATTTCTTTGTTGCTTTGTATGTCCCTTGTCCAAGGTATAACCCCTGCTTTCACTGTATTTGATGGTATAATTTGTGAAGGAGAAGGGAAAAAATTGTATTTAATGGCGAAAAACTAAAGCCATTCCTTCTTAACTCAGGAACAAGAAAAGGATGTCCACTCCCTCCACTTCTCTTCAATCTAGTATTAGAATGCCTAGCTACAGCAATAAGACAAGATGCAAACATAAAGGGAATCCAAATAGTGAAAGAAGAAATAAAACTCTCCCTCTTTGTAGATGACATGATCTTGTATTTAAAGAATCCCATAGACTCCACTCCCAAATTACTCAAGCTGATTCAAAACTTTGGCAAAATAGCAGGGTAGAAAATTAACCCCCTCCCCCCCAAATCAATGGCTTTTCTGTATGCCAACAATGAGAAAAGTGTGGCTGAAATTAGGAAAGCAACTCCATTTGTAATAGTTCCACAAAAAATAAAATACCTAGAAATTAACTTAACCAAGAAGTGAAGGACCTCTATGATGAAAACTTTAAAAACTTGACAAAGGAAATCAAAACAGAACTTAGAAAATGGAAAAACTTCCCATGCTCCTGGATTGGAAAGATTAACATCGTGAAAATGGCAATACTTCCCAAGGCTATCTACAAATTCAATGTGAAACCTATCAAAATTCCGACCTCATTCTTCAAGGAAATAGAAGAGGCAATCAAAAATTCATATGGAACAATAAAAGACCACGAATAGCAAAAACGCTCCTCAATGGAAAGAACACTGCTGGAGGAATATCAATACCAAATTTCAAACTCTACTATAAAGCCATAGTAATCAAAACAGCTTGGTACTGGCACAAGAACAGACCACAGAACCAATGGAATAGAATTGAAAACCCAGAAATGAACTTGCAGACCTATAGCCATCTAATCTTCGATAAGAGAGCTAAAAAAAATAGAATGGAAGAAAGACAGCCTCTTCTGTAAATGGTGCTGGCAAAATTGGTTAACTACTTGTAGAAAACTAAAGCTAGATCCTTATATATCACCCTGCACCAGAATCAACTCCAAATGGATCAAAGACCTCGGAGTCAAAGCAGACATTCTGAAAACATTACAGGATGGAATAGGAGAAAACCTAGATCTCCTTGGTGCAGGCCGAAATTTTCTGAACAGAGACCCGGAAACACAACAAATCAAAGAAAGGTTGGACAAATGGGATTGCATTAAGTTGCAGAGCTTCTGAAAGGCAAAGGACATAGCTAGCAAGATCAATAGAAAGTCCACGGATTGGGAGAAGATCTTCACTAGCCATACAACCGACAAGGGTCTCATATCTAAAATATACTTGGAACTCAAAAAATTAAATCCCCCAACAACAAATCTGCAAAGAAAAAACTGCCCAATAAATAAGTGGGCTAATGACTTAAAGATAAACTTCTCTGAAGAAGAAAGAAGGATGGCCAATAGACACATGAAGAAATGCTCAACCTCCCTAGCCATAAAAGAAATGCAAATAAAAACAACATTGAGATACCACCTCACCCCAGTTAGAATGGATATAATCAAAAACTCTAATAACAACAGATGCTGGAGGGGATGTGGACAGAAGTGTACTTTACTTCATTGTTGGTGGGAGTGTAAACTTGTTGAACCACTTTGGAAAGTAGTATGGAGGTTCCTCAAAAGACTCCACATAGAGTTCCCCTATGACCCAGCAGTCCCACTTTTGGGCATTTACACAAATGTTTACAAACAAGACCACACTTAAGCTACCAGCACAACTATGTTTATTGCAGCATTATTTACCATAGCTAAGATATGGAACCAACCCAGATGCCCCTCAGTAGATGAATGTATCAAGAAAATGTGTTATATATGCACAATGGAATTCTATGCCTCCATCAGAAAGGATGACATTGCCCCATTTGTTAGGAAATGGAAAGACTTGGAAAAAATTATATTAAGTGAAGTAAGCCAAGCCCAAAGAAACATAGGTCCCATGATTTCCCTTATTTGCAATATCTAGTATATGTCTGAGTCAAGCAGAAAAGGTCAGATAAGGTGATGTTAGGAAAATGAACCCTAAGGTATGTAATTTAAATGTTTTTTTTATTTCATGCATTTCTTTCTAACACAATTATAAGATTACTTCTTTGTTGCTTTGTATGTCCCTCCCCCACAGTATAACCCCTGATTTCACTGTATTTGATGCCGGTATAATTTGTGGAGGGGAAGGGGAAAACCAGTCGTTTAAATAAGGATACAGGTGGTCCTGTTGCAACAATGAGAAGTATAAGTTGTCATGTCAAAAATGAACTTTACAACTTGAGGGAGGAGGATTGGGTGTGGGGGAAAGGATGGGAAGGGTAAACAAAGGAGGAGGCTACAATTCTTGATAAGAAATGTACTCACTATCTTGCCCATGTAATTGTACCCCTCTGTACAGTATTTTCACAATAAAAAAAATAAAAAAAGACAATTAGGTAAACATTAAAAAAAGGAAGACAAGGGATATAAGAGATAAGGTAAGCTATTTCAAACCATGTTTGCACATTTAGAAAATTATAACAATAGAACCTCTCATAGAATTAATACATGCTAATTCAAAATTGAATTTAAATGTAAAAAATAAACTACAAAAATCTAAAATCACTGAGAACAGATAATTGTAGGTTTATATGTTCAGTAAATTACAATCAAAAAGAAGATATTCTGCCTCTCTACATGATAGCAGTTATACTCAGAAGGGATGGATAGACAAGCAATATTAAGAAAATTCAGAATATAAATGGCATGAACTTGTGTAGGATAGGACTAACATCTGAGCTACTTGCTCTAGGAGTTCATAATTATGGTAATATACTAAGAACTGTGGAGCTGCAACTTTTTGCAAGCGTACACGTGTTTGTGAGCCAGTGCCAAGGGCTGAAATCAGAGCCTCACATTCTTACTCATCATTTCCTTCTGCTATATTTAGAGTGGTTATTTTTATTGTTGTACAGAGGGATGACAATCACATAAGTCAGTAATGAGTATATTTCTTTTTGAACAGTGTCACCTCTTTCCTCATTTTCTCCCAGTTTTTTTCCCTTAATTTACAACTCTGCCATTTGAGCACTTTACTTTGGTGTTTGATTGGAATAAGGGTCTCTAGGATTTGTCTTCTCTGTGCTGGCTTCCAATTGGGATCTTCAGATCTCAACCTCCAGTACATCTAGAACTGGTCATGAACCACCCCTGCCCAGGAACTGCACATTTTTATGTATCTCTCTTGATGACAATTATCATCTAAGTACAGCAGACACAGAAAATAAATTTAAGTGCACTGATTTGCAAAATAATTTTCCTGCAGGGCTGAAAAAAATGTCTCAGTGGTAGAGTGCTTGCCTCGCATGCATGAGGCCCTGGGTTCAAATCCTCAGCACCACATAAGCAGAATAAGCCAGAAGTGACACTGTGGCTCAAATGGTAGAGCGCTAGCCTTGAGATGAAGGATTGAGGGACAGCATCCTCGACCAGAGTTCGGGCCCCACCTGACAAAAACAAACAAGTAAACAAAAAAAAAAAACCCTGCTAAATCTATTCAGGTTGCTGAAAAACTATACTATTACAGAAAGGAGAAAACAGAAATTTGTGGTGAGCACTCAGGAATTTGGCTGAGTTTCCCAGCAATAGTATATAATACCTGGTTGAGCTTGGCAAAGTTCAAAATCTATTTTTTCTTCTCAGTTGCACAAATAATTAGGGAATAATTTGAATTATGCCAATTATTTGGTTGTTATGAAGAATCAATAATTCGAGATATAAAAATTTCCTTGATCTGTGACTTAATATTGTAATTCAGATTATGCAGTTAATTAATATCTGAATTGTCTGCTCTTGAGCATTTTTCCCCTTTAAAATGCAACCACCATTTCTCTAATACAAACTCCTGTAAGCTTCCTCAAGGGCTCTGTGAAATTTAGTTATATTTTCAAAATTATAAATCATTTCTGTCAAGATTAGCATGTCTAGGCAAACAATCTAGTACAAAGAGATAAAATTTTAATTTTTAGGAGAATAAATACTATCCAAGAGGAAGAATGCCCTTGTTAAATGAAAATACATCTACACATAGGCACTTATAATGGCATTTAGGACAAGATTTGACTTTTGAATGTAAAAAAATAAAGTGCCAAACAACAGAGATATGTTCAGTATTTTACAGAGATATGTTCAGTATTTTCTTTGTATAGTGTCAATGTTTATGTTTATATGTAAATCTTACTATTTAATAAAAATAAATTTTTAACTGCTTGAAAAAAAAAAAGAAAGAACAGCAATAAGAAGGGTTATAGAAAGTGAAGTAAAATGTCTTCAAAGAAGAATGGAGGAGGCCGAAGAAAGAATATTGGAGGCTGAAGACAGTTTAGACTCCATAGAGACAGAGCACACAATTATTCATAATAAAACTAAGAAGTATGACAGATCACTGCAGGAAATACAGGATACATTCAGAAAGCCTAATTTAAGAATAATAGGTATAAAGAGGGCCTGGAGAGGGAAGCCAATGGATTAGGAAATATATTCAGCAAAATCCTAGCAGAGAACTTCCCAAATATACAAAAGGACAGACCCATCAAAATACAAGAAGCTTTTAGAACCCCAAATAGACCACACCAGAACAGATCATCCCACCACCGCATTATAATCCGTACAGGCTCAATAGCCACTAAAGGAAAAATACTTAAAGCTGTCAGGGAGAAGAGAACCATCACATATAAAGATAACACAATCAGAATCACCTCAGACTTCTCAGCGGACACCATAAAAGCAAGAATGGCCTGAAATATGTAATCACAACAAGAACAGCCAAGGCCCAGCTTTCCACCTAACTATGGATAAAAAGTAAGAACAAACACCTTTGAATCCTAAACCTTAATATTAATGGTCTTAACTCTCCAATGAAGCGACATAGATTGTCCAGTTGGATCAAAAAAAAGCAAGATCTATCTGCTGTCTTCAAGATACACACTTTGCCCCCCAAAATAAACATATTCTGAAATTGAAAGGCTGGAATAAAATATATCAGGCAAATGGCCCACATAAACAGGCAGGAGTTATAATCCTAATATCACAGAAAATGCACTTCAAATCAATGAGAACTGATAAAGAAGATCACTACATACTAATTAAGGGATCTCTCCTTCAGGAGGATATTATGATTCTAATGTCTACTCACTAAATAATAGAGCACCCAAATTTATCCAAGAAACACTACTTTTCCTCAAATCTCACATAGACCCCAAAACATTAATTGTTGGAGATTTTAACAAACCACTATCCCCACTAGATAGATCAACCCAGCAAAAACTCAACAGAGAAACATAAGATCTCAAAATCTGTATAGAGCAACTAGACTTAACAGACATTTACTGAATATTTCACACAGCAGCAGCAGATTACACCTTCTTCTCAGCAACACATGGAACATTCTCCAAAATACACCATATTCTAGGCCACAAAGCAAATCTGTCCAAATTCAGAAACATTGAAATTATGCCCTGCAATCTCTCAGACCACAAGCGAAGAAAATTAGAACTCAATACCAAAAGCCACCAAAGAAAGTTCTATAATACATGGAGGCTGAAAAACACCCTGTCGAACCACCAGTAGTTCATGGAAGAGATTAGAAAGGAAATTCAAATGTTCATGATATTTAACAAAAATGAACACAGAAACTATTAGCTCCTCTGGGGTACAGCAAAGGCAGTACTCAGAGGCAAGTTTATAGCTCTGAGTTCCTATATTAACAAATTGGAAAGACCTGAAACCAACAATTCAATTAGGAACCTAAAGCTCTTTGAAAAAGAACAACAAACTACCCCCAATCCAGTAGATGGAAACAAATAATTAACATTATTTGTTAATTAAATGAATGAGTCTGAGAAAACTAAAAAATTAACAAAACAAAGATTGGGTCCTTGAAAAAAAATTAATAATATTGACACACCCTTAGCAAATCTTATGAGAAAAAAGAGAACACACCCAAACAGACAAACTCAGAGATGAGAATGGAAACATCACCACAGAAACAGCCAAGATTCAGAATATATTAAGGGGATATGTCTCAAACCTTTCTGTTAATAAGTTTGAGAATCTGAAAGATATGGACAAATTTCTAGCAAATATTGACATGCCCAAGCTAAACCAAGCTGATTTAAACCAACTTAACAGACACATACCAAGCATTGAAATAGAAGCAGCAATAAAAGACCTCCCACCCACGAGAAGCCCAGGACCTGATGGATTTAGAGCTGAATTCTACAAGTCCTTCAAAGAAAACCTCACACTAATACTCCTCTATCTCTTCAATGAAATTGAAAGCAAAAAATTAATTACCACACTCTTTTTATGAAGCCAGCCTAACCCTCATCCCCAAACCAGGCAGGGACTCATCAAAGGAGAACTATAGAACCATTTCTATGATTATTGATGCAAAACTTCTTCACAAATTCTTGGCCAATAGACTTCAACAACTCATCAAGTAAATCATATACCATGATCAAACAGGATTCATTTCAGGGATGCAAAGCTAGTTCAATATATGCAAAAAGATTAATATAATTCATCACATCAAGAAAAAGGATAAGAACCTTATGATTATCTCAATAGATGCAGAAAAAGCATTTCACAAGATCCAACACTCCTTTATGATAAAGGCTCTGGAAAATCTAGGAATCCATGGAACATTCCTTAATATAATAAAGGCTGTATATAACAAACTTATAGCCAGAATTATACTTAATGGCAAAAAGTTAAAGCCATTTCTTCTAAATTCAGGAATAAGACAAGGTGTGCACACTCCCACTCCTCTTCAACCTAGTATTAGAATGCCTAGCTACAGCAGTAAGAAAAGATGCAGACATAAAGGGGATCCAAATAGGGAAGGGTAAAGTAAAACTCTCTCTCGGCAGATGACATGATATTGTATTTCTAAAACCCCATGGAATCCACTCCCAAGTTACATAAGGTGATTGGAATCTTTGGCAAAGTAACAGGGTACATAAGTAACTCTCAGAAATCAATGCCATTCTTGTATGCCAATAATGAGAACAACGAGGCTGAAATTAGGAAAGCAACCCCTTTTGTAATAGCCCCACAAAAAATAAAATACTTAGGAGTTAACAAAAGAGTTAAAGGACCTGTATGACGAAAACTTTAAAAACCTGAAAAAGGAAATTAAAGGAGAACTAAGCAATTGGAAAAACCTCCCATGTTCTTGGATTAGGAAGATTGTGAAAAGGCTATACTGCCAAAGGCTATCTACAAATTCAATGCAATACCTTTCAACATTACAACCACATCTTCAGTGAAATACAAGAAGCAACCAAAAATTTATATGGAATACTAAAAGACCCCAAATAGCAAAAACAATCCTTAGTAGAACAGTGCTGGAGGAATATCAGTTCCAAATGTCAAACTCTACTATGATGCCACAGTAATCCAAACAGCTAGGTACTGGCACAAGAACAGACCTGAGGACAAATGGAATAGGACTGAAGAAATGAACCCACAGACTATAGCCACCTAATCTTTGACAAGGGAGCTAAAGAAATAGAATTGAAGAAAGATAGCCTTTTCAGTAAATAGTGCTGGCAAAATTGGTTAAACACTTGTAGAAAACTAAAACTAGATCCATGTATATCACTCTGCATCAGAATCAACTCCAAATGGATCAAAGACCTCAAAATAAAGGCAGACTTCCTGAAAACATTACAGCAAGGAATAGGAAAATCCCTAATGCTCCTTGGCACAGGCTTACATTTTAAAATAGATAACCAGAAACAAACCAAATCAAAGAAAGATTGGACAAATGGGGTTGCTTGAAACTGCAGAGCTTCTGCAAGGCAAAGGACACAGCTGACAAGATCAAAAGAAAGCCCACGGACTGGGAGAAGATCTTCACTAGCCATACAGCAGACAAGGGTCTCATATCTAAAATATACATATAACTCAAAAAACTAAATCCCCCAACAACAAATCCTCAACGAAACAACTGCCTGATTAACAAATGGGCTACAGACATAAAGAAAGAATTCTCTGAAAAGGAAATAAGAATGGCTAATAGACATATGAAGAAATGCTCAACCTCTCTAGTCATAAAAGAAATGCACATCAAGACAATGCTGAGATTCCAACTCACCCCAGCTAGAATGACTATAATCAAGAAATCTAGTAATAACATATGCTGGAGGGGATGTGGTCAAAAGGGAACCCTATTGCATTGTTACATATATTACATACAATATATGCAATATATTACATATGTTATATTATATATTATATGTAATATACACACACACACACACACACACACACACACACACACACACATATATATATATATATATATATATATATATATATATATAATTTGGGAGGGAGAAGGGATATTGCAGAACGCTTTAGTGGGGATTCAGGCTCATCCATGGTGATGATGAGATGTACAGGACACTATGTTGAAAATGACCTTTACAATGTGGGGTGGGTGGGGGTGGGAGGAGTTGGGGAGGTGTGGAGGAAAGTGATGGTAGGGGGAAAACAAATGAGGAGGTAGCAATGCTTGCTACAAAATGTACTTGTTACCCTACTCATGTAAGTGTAACCATACATTTTTTACTATATATATATATATATATATATATATATATATATATATTCAAAAAACATGTTGCAAAGCCTGTAGGGACTGGACAAGTTTGTGGTTAGACATTTCTCTTAATATTGCTTTCCCAAGTTTAGGAACCAAAGGGGGTGGTCTATCATAAATTATTTTGAAGGGAGTTCTTTAACATAATGGATGCATCTTGCTTGAAGGAGAGCAAAGGAGAGGAAGCTTACCCAGTCATGGCCAGTGTCTGTAATTAATATGTTTCTTTTACGGTCTTATTCATTCTTTCTACCTGCCCTGACCTCTGAGGTGTATAAATACAATGTAACTTCCCATTTATTCCTAGGGCCTTAGGTAATAATTCAGTAACTTGGGCTGTGAAGGCCAGGCCATTGTCAGTCCCCACTGCTAAGGGTAAGCCAAAGCTAGGAATTCTTTCATGCTGTAATTTTTAGGTGTTACATTAGCAGTTTCATTTTTGGGGGGGAATGCCTTAACCCTGCCTGAAAACGTGACCACTAGTAGTCAGAGATACCAATAACCATACTTTCCAGGTTTTCCTTCTGTGAAGTCCACTTCCCCAAATTTACCAAGTGAGGTTCTTCACATATACACCCTCTCCATGTAAATGCCTCAGCATTTACATGCTGGCAACTTTCTACATATATTACATATGCTTGTCAGGCTGAGGCTCCACTAGTTTTCAAGATAGTTTGAGGCAGTGGCCTAGGGCAATTTACCAGGTGACATAACCAGATATAAGCAGTCAGAAGGCTTGAGCCTGTAATCATTTTTCACAAGTTCAGTCTGCACATTTGCAAACTTGTTACCACTGTTTTTGCTTATTCCTTTCATCTTAGCATGTTCCTCCCTCTTCAGTTTGACCAGGCCAGGGGGCCATGATGATTAACTGGGCCAGTGGATAATTGGGGCCCTGCTGGTTATTATGGTATCTTCATTGTGAACTAATAGCAATTGAAATTAGAGGTGTTATTTTGAGATTACAAACTCATGACATCGCAAACCCATTGCAACCTCATCATCACTGTGACATCAAAAAAAATTGTGAAATCACATTACCATTGTGACACCACAATCACATTGTAACATCTCAAACATATTGTGACCTCTTAGAAACTTTGAAAATACATATGAGCTTTGTAACATCACAGTCCCTTTGTCTACCCATATCCTCATTGTGAACTAATGGCAATTGAGACCAGACATAACATTGTGACATCACAAACTCTCCAGTGTGACATATCATTGTCATTATGACACCATAAGCTCAATTTGACATCACAATATGACAATGACATCATAGCATTATGACATTACATTGTCATTGTGGCATCATATACAAACTGTGAATGCCTATTCTGGGATTTATTTATATTTCAAATATGTCCTATGGGTTCATATCAGAAACCTATTGTGATCTCATAGCCATTGTGACATCACAATCCATTTGTCATGTCACATTGCCATTATGATATTACTAACATACTGTGACTTCACAAAAATGTTTTGTCCTCATAAATTTTGTAACATGTTACCATTTTGATATCTGAGGCACTTTGTGAGCACATAAATTGTTTTCGACCTCATAATTTTTAAGGTATGACATGTGATATCAGAAATCCACTGTGACATGACCATTGTGTCACCATACTGCCAGATGTCATGACCATAATGTCACATTGTGACACCACCAACCTCTTAGTACTTCATCACTGTTGTGACAGCAAATAACTTTGGAGACATCACAGTCCCTGTGTGAACTCATATACTCATTTTGAACAAATGAGAATTGAGTTCCAGCATTCCATTTTGACATCACCAACCCACTGAGACAACACAAAAGTACTGTGACATTAATACTAGTGTGGCATTCTCAACTAATTGTGACATCAAACATTATTTTGAAATGATATTGTGACATCACTATGCCATCATGATATCACTGTCCCATTGTGTTTTCAAAAATCTAGTATGAGCTTATAACATTTTAGAAAATTCTTGCTGTTTGGGACTTCAAGCTCCTTCTGTGAATGTGTATTCTAACTGTAAACTACTAGCAATTAAAATTGGACATATTGTGATATTACAACTCATTATGACATCAGAAACCCATTGTGACCTCATCACCACTGTGACATCACAAAACAATTTCAGATCAAGAATGCCATTGTGACTCACCAAACCATTGGGACATCACAAACCTATTGTGACCTGACAACCAGTATGGCATCACCAACTAATTGTGACATCAATGATCATGACATGTCTATGATGTCACAATGACAATGTGATGTCTTAATGCTATGATGTCATTATATTTTCTGAAACCACAATGAGGGGTTGAACCACTGGTGATGATTTCCCAAAGGGTATGTGGTGTTACAATTGCATCTCTGATCTCAATTGTCATTAGTTCACAATGAGGATATGTGTATAGAAAGGAAAGGAACTGTGATGTCACAAAGGCCATTTTTTCAAAGGTGCTAAGATGTCATAATAATTTTGGACTGTCACAGTGTCGATGAAGTCAGAATGGGATTGTGATGTCACAACTAGTTTCTAGTTTCACAATAACATTGCAATTTCAATTGCTTCTAGTTCAAAATGAGGATACAAGTTCACAAAGGAGCCTGAAGCTCCAAATCCCTTGAGTTTTGTAAAATGTTATGAGGTCATACGAGGTTTTTTAAAACACAATGGGATAACTATATCACAATGGCAATGTGATGTTACACTATCATATCATAATAATGTTTTTGTCACAGTTATTTGGTGATTCAATAATAGTGATGAGGTAATAGTTTTGTGATGTCACAATGGGTTGGTAATGCCACAATGGCATGCCAAATCACAATTGTCATTAACTCACAATGAATATATGAGATCACAAAAGGATGGTGATATCTACAACAGCATGTGTTGTCACAAATGTTCTGAATTCCTAAACGGTATTAGATTTCACAATGTGACACAATAGTCATGTCTGGCAGTATCATATCACAGTGGTCATGATGTCACAGTGGATTTGTAATATCACATCACACCTGAAATATTTTGAAATCACAAAAAGATTATGAGCTCACAAAGAGCCACAGATATAACAATGGCTGCATGGCAAAAAATTACAGAGGCAAGACAGGTTGGTGATCTCAAAGTGGGTTAGTGATATCACCATGGCAATATGATGTCACAAAGGGATTTTGATGATGACAAAGGTTATGAGGTCACAGGTTTCCGCTATCAACACACATGCCACATTTGAATTAGAATGAAATCACAGAATAGGCACTGCCAATGTATCTATGGCATCACAATGTCAATCTGATGTCATAATGCTATGATGTAATTGTAGTTTGGTGATATTACAATGAGCTGATGGTGTCATAATGACAGTGTCATGTCATACTGGTGATAATGTCATAGAGGGTTTGTGATGTTACAATGGCATGTCTGTTCTCAATTGTCCTGAGTTCATGATGATATGGGTACACAAAGCAATTGTGATGTTACAAACGCCATGTGCTTTTTCAAAGGTGTTAAGAGGTCAAAATAAGTTTGGCTTGTCACAATGTAATCATGATGTCATATTAGCAATGTGATGTCACAATGTTTTTTGATGTCACAGAGGTAATGAGGTAACTTGGGTTTGTGATATCAAAAAGAGTTTTTAATATCACAATATGTCCAATATCAATTGCTACTATTTCACTATGAGGATAGGCGTTAATGAGGAACTTGAAATCCCAAAGGTCATGAATTTTCTAAAATGTTATGAGGTCATAATCAAATTGTGAAAACTCAATGGGACAGTGATATCACAATGGCAATGTGATGTCAAAATATCATGGCTTAACAATGTTTTGATGTCACAATTGGGTGGTGATGCCATACTGGTGATGAAGTTACAATGGTTTTGTGATGTCACAATGGGTTGGTGATGTCACTATGGCATGCCGGATCTCAATTTTCATTGTTTTAATGAGTATATGAAATCACAAGGGAACTGTGATATCTCCAAAGGCATGTGTTGTCACAAATATTCTGCAGTCCTAACAGGTTTGTGATGTCACAGTACTTTAGTGATATAACAATGGCAACGTGATATCACAATGGGTTTGTGATTCCACAGTGCTTGTGAAGTCACAATGGATTATTGATGTTACAATGGGTTCGTAATATCCCAATCACACCCAAATTCAAATGCTAGTAGTTCACAAGGAGGATAGGAGTACACAGCTAAATCTTGAAATCCCAAAGGCAATACATTTTCTAAATTATTGTGAAGTCATAATTGGTTTGTGAAAACCCAATGGGACAGCGATATCACAATGGCAATGTGATGTCACAATATCATGCCATAATAATGTTTTGATATCACAATTGGTTATGCCATACTGGTGGTGTAACAATGTTTGTGAAATCACAATCAGTTGGTGATGTCACAATGGAATGGCAGACCTCATTTACATTAATTCACAATGAGTATATGAGTTCAAAAAGAGACTTTGAAGTCTCCAAAGGCATGTGCTTTCATAAAAGTGATGAAGTCCTTACAGGTGTGGGATGTCACCATGTGACACTATACTCATGACACCTAGCAGTGTGATGTCACAATGGTCATAATGTCACAGTTTCTGATATCATGTCATACTTGACATATAATGAGGTCAAAAAACTGATTATGAGCTAACAGAGGTTTAAGATATAACAATGGCAGCAGGTCAAATATATATGAGAACAGGATAGATTTGTGATGTCACAGTGGATTAGTGTTATCACAATGGCAATGTGATGTCACACTGGATATGAAGTGACAATGGGTTTCTGATGTCAAAATTCATGCCACTTTTGAAATAGATTGAAGTCACAGAATAGGAATTCACAATGTGTCTAGGACACCACAATGACAAAGTGATGTCAAATGGCTATGATGTCATTGTAGATTGGTGATGTCACAATTAGTTTGTGTCATAAAGACAATGGGATGACAATCGACCTGATGTCCCAAGGGGTGTGTGATGTTACATTTTCATGTGCACATCTCAACTGTTAGTTCACAATGAGGATACGGGTACACAAAGGAAGTGGGATATCACAAAGACCATGTGTTTATTTTTTAAAGATGCTAACAAGTCATAATAGATTTGTCATTTCACAATGTGATTGTGATGTCACAATGGCAATGTCATGTCCCAATTGGTTTGTTATGTCACAATGGTGATGAGGTTACTTTTGGTTTGTGATGTCACAACGATTATAATATCACACTCACATGTCAAAATTCAATTGCTACTAGTTCACAATGAGTACACACTGTAGGCGCTTCAGGTCCAAAGGGTCATGAATTTACTAAAATGTTATGAGGTCCTATTATACGTTTTTGGAAAAAGATAGGACAGTGGTATTACAACACAATGTGATGTCACTATATCAAGACATAATAATGTTTTGATGTCACATTTAGTTGATGGTGCCATAATATTGATGAGGTTAAAATAGGTGTATATCACAATTTTCTGGAAATATCACAATTACATTTGGGATATCAATTGTCTTTAACTCAGATTGAGTATATGAGTTCACAAAGGGACTGTGATGTCTCCAAAGGCATATGTTGTGACAAATGTGACGTCCTAAAAGGTTTGTGATGTCACAATGTGATACAATGTCAGGATATCTGGCAGTGTGATGTCTCTGTGGTCTGAGGTCACTGTTGATTTCTGATATCACATTTCATACTTGAAGTATCATGAGGTCAAACACAGATTATGAGTTCACAAAATTCCTGATACCACAATGAATGCATGACACAAAAATTATGAGGACAGGACCAATTTGTGATGTCAGAGTGGGTTAATGATATCACAATAACAATGTGATATTACAAAGGGATTGTGATGTCACAAAGCTAATGGGGTCACAATGCATTTCTGACATCAACCAACATGCCACATTTGAGACAGAATGGAATTACAGAATAAGCATTCACAATGTTTCTAGGATATCACAATGACAATGTGATGTCAAAATACAGATATAATTGTAGCTTTGTGACATTTTCTTTAATAATTCATCTATAGAGGGGCAGCTGGGTTGGTTGTATATATTAACTATGGTCATTAATGCTGCGATAAAACATAGTTGTGTTGGTAGATTTCTTATGGCCTTGTTTCTGATTCTTTGGGTAAATGCTCAAAAGTGGGATGCTGGGTCAAAGGGGAGCTCTATGTGGATCTGTTGAGGGATCTTCTTACTGCTTTCCAGTATGAAGTTTCCACTCCCAGCAACAAAGAAGTACAGTTCCCTTTTGGACACATTCCCAACAGCATCTGTTATTATTAGATTTTTTTTTATTTTGTTGGTCATGTGGCCTGAACTATTGGACTGGGTGCTGTCCCTCAAGTCTTCAGCTGAAGGCTAGCGCTCTACCATTTGAACCACAGAACCACTTCCAACTTTTTGTGCTTATGTGATGCTGAGGAATTGAACTCAGGGCCTCATGCATGCAAGGCAAACACTCTACCACTGAGCCACCTTCCCAGCCACCAGATTTCTTGATTGTAGCCATTCTAACAGGGGTGAGGTGGAATCTCATTTTTTTGGAAGAACAAAGGAAAGGCTTACTGCCAGTAAGGGGACAGGCAAGTCCCCATCTTACCAGGTAAGAGGAAGTGAGAAGTGCTGGCTACTGTTTCAGGTGACCTTTTACTAAGCCCATGTAGTAGAGGCAGCAATGATCAGCCCCTACCTCCTTTCCCTGAGAGATCACGTTGATGGTTTTTTTATATTATTTTAATAGAGTTAGAAATTATATAAATTATTGTTTAGTATTTTCTTTTATTGTATATATTTTTATTGTAAAGATACTCTATAGAGGGATCATTATTACATGAGTAAGTTAATGAATATATTTCTTATTGAACATTGTTACCACCCCCTTTGTTTTTCTCCTACAATCCCTTCCCTCCCCACCTCCTCAACTCTTCCATCTCCCCTAAGTTCGTTTTCTACATAGTGTCTTATACATATCATTGTTACAATGGGTCAACTTGTATCCTCATTTAAGCATTTTGTCATTTCCCTTTCCCTCCCCAAACTAGAAAAATGTATATACAAGACGCAGGGCACTAAAAACATTGACAACAGTAGATATTCCATGGGGTAAAATATTCATAAGAAACTATCAGCACACTATAAATACATTAAAAACAATAACTAGGAAGATAAAACCACTTGTGTCCTTATCTTGGGGTTCACTTCGCTAGTATCATCTTATATGGTCATATGTACATCTTATGTGGTCATATGTACCTTTTCTGCTTGTTCTAGACAAATACTAGTAATTGCAATAACGGAAACCATGGGATCTCTGTTTATTTGGGCCTGTCTTACATCCCTTAATATAAATTATTCCAAGCCTTTCCATTTCATAACAAATGGGGCCGAGTCATTCTTTCTGATGGAGGTATAGAATTCCATTGTATATATATTATGAGGTCAAACTATGTAAAAAGACAACTGAACAGTGATATCACAATGGCAGTGTGATGTCAAAATATCATGTTATAATAACGATTTGATGTCACAATTAATTGGTGAGGCCATACTGGTCATAATAGGATTGTAATGACACAAAGGGTTGGTGCTGTCACAATGGCATGATGGGTCTCAATTTTCTTTAATTCACAATGAGTATATGTGTTCACAAAGGTACTGTGGTGTCTCCAACGGTATGTGTTGTCTCAAATGTTCTCAAGTCCTAACTGGTTTCTATTTTCATAATGTAACACAATGGTCATGATATCTGGCAGTGTGATGTCATAATGTTCAAGATGTCACAGTGGATTTTTGATATCACATGTCATATTTGAAATATTATGAGGCTAATACCAGAATATTAGCTCATAAAGGGCCTAAGATGCCAAAACGGATGCATGTTGCAAAATTTATGAGTACAGGACAGGTTTTTGATGCCACATGGTTTAGTGATATCACAATGACAATGTGATGTCACAAAGTGATTGTGATGTCACAATGGTTATGAGTTCAAAATGGGTTTCTGATATCAAGCCACACACTTTTTACAGATAACCTCTTTGCTTTTGCTTGTTCCTAAATGTAGAAAAGACCGTCTCTTGGTTTCCTACCACGATTTCACAAACATGAAAAGTGAGATCTCCTCAGGGACTCAGGTTCTTTTTTTGGTGGGGGGGAGGTCCAGTCTTGGGGCCTGAACTCTGAGCCTGGGCACTGTCCCTCAGCTCTTCAGCTCAATGCTAGCGCTCTACCAATTGAGCCACAGAGACACTTCTGGCTTTTTTCTTTTTGCTTATGTAGTGCTGAGGATCAGGGACTCAGTTTCTTGTATAAAATATATTTCTAGTTTTAAAGATTCTTCAAATGAGTAACTTCATAATTTCCTTAAGTTTAATGAAAAGGAAGACAGAAAAGTTATTGGTGAAGTCTCAAGATCAAAGCAGTGGTAGATCAAATTAAGTGTAGAGAATTTGAAAAGGTAAATCAGAGATAGTTAGGAGGTCTAATCTTATTCAAGTGATCTTTGATCAAGTCAGCCAAACCTTAGATGAATTAAGACTGTCTGACCTGTTCATGCCTTTCTGGCCACTATTGTCCTTCCCTAGACTCTTGGATTTTCCCCCTCTATGTTAGTACTATTTTTGTTTTCTACTGCTGCCTTTGGTTTGCTAAACTCTTGAGAAAATTATTTTCCAGGACCTCTTCAGTGTTTCCCTTTCTGTTAATTCTTTCCCTTCTTAAAAAGTAGTCCTGAATTCTCTTGTGATATTATTCTCCTGTGTATTTCCCTACTTTCTTAACTAAGTCCTAAGAAAACATTTAGTGTCCTTTATTCCTCATCCTCTATTACCTTTTCATCAGTTTCTATCTGAGGTCTGGCTCCTCAGAAGCAGACTCTAGAACATGGATTCAAATGCAAATAGCTTACATGGAAAATGATCCCAGGTCATACAATAGGAGTGGCACAACAGTGAGATAGGAAGAAGGCAGCCATTGATGGCATGCAGTCAGAGCATCATTTTTATGCTGATGATTTTCAAATATTTGTCTCCAGCTTGTATCTATGCTTCAGAGTCCAAATTCACAAATCTTCTGAAACCCAACTGCTACAAACATTGGTATAAGGAAAACATTCAAGGCCTACCACTCCTAATCCCTGCATATGGTTTTTTTTTTTTTTTTTGTCGGCCGTGGGGCTTGAACTCTGGGCCTGGACGCTGTCCCTCAGCTCTTCAGCTCAAGGCGAGCGCTCTACCACTTGAGCTACAGGGCCACTTCCGGTTTTCTGGTGGTTTATTGGAGATAGGAGTCTCACGGTATCTCCTGCCCGGGCTGGCTTTGAACCACGATCCTCAGATCTCAGCCTCCTGAGTAGCTAGGATTACAGGCGTGAGCCACCAGCACCCGGCCCCTGAATATGTTGACATTGAGTAAGTTACTTCTCCAAGTTCCAGGCAATGCTTATGCAAGAACAGGGACAATAACAGTGCCATCAGTATAAATGTCTTAATTATGAAATGAGGTTGTTTATGTTAAGTAGTAAGAAGAGTGCCTATTACACCGGAAGCAGTAAGTACTCACTCAGGATCTGCCATTACTGGTGTTATGATAACTTTCTCCACAAACCAATTTCTTTTCTTACTTTTTAAGAATTCGAAAGTCACCATTTATTAACTCCAAATGAAATAATGTCTCTTGTCATCGTCTTTGAGATTTGCATATGCAATTAAGAGAGAGGTTTATGAGGAAACTTTAAAGTTGGTAAATCAGTGGCACTGATATCATGCAAATCTACAGGTCTATATTAACATCTCTCCACAAACTAATTTCCTGTTACACATTCCATGTCTTTGTTAATAGCAATTCCATCTATCACTTGCATCAGAAATTTTAAAGTGCTCCTAGAATCGTTCTCACTCTCAACATGAGGCACCACATCCTGCCAACTCCGACTCCCACATACTTCTTAAATTTGTCATTTCCTCTACATCGTTCTTCCTCTGCCTAATGCCAGCCCTCAGAATGCCTTGCTTAGATTAGAATTCTTTGGAGGGTTATCTCTAACTACAGGTTGATTATAGTGTCTGACACAAAATAATCACTTAATAAATGTTTGAATGAATAAATATCATCAAATCATCTCTAATACAACAAATGATACCATAGTACCCTGGGTGCTTTGGAGTTGCCCTAGATTCCACATTTTAACCTCTGCCCTTTAACTTCTACCTTCAAATGTACCTTGAATCTGAGCAGCTTTTAACACCACCCCTCATCTGTTCACCTAGACTTTGTTCCTCTTGACTTTTAAAGTGCCAAAGCTCCTTTCACTATTGAAAGGCAACCAATGAAGGATTTTCACATACATCCCAGGGGACCACGTGGAGGCAAGCAGGCACAGGAGAAAGGTTATTACAAGGTTTATTAGAGAAGCCATATTTCCCCCAAGAGGAGCACATGGCACCTGTCCATAAGCAGGTAGCAGGAGGGTCTGGGGCAGGAAGTGAGGTAGGTGGGAGCTCAGGTGGGTCCTGGCAGAGAGAGGGAAATGCCAGGTGTATGGCGAGAACTCCAGGGCTGTGAGGAGCTCAGGTCTGGGAGGAGCTGAGGACCAAAGGTGAGCATAATGCTTATAACTAGGCCTTTTTGCATTATCTTTCTGTGTTCTCTATTGACTTCTCTAACCTTATTGTTTCACCTGTCCATTCCCTCACCTTGTTTTGGTCATAGTCACCTTTGTGACATTCCACCAACAAACAAAACCTTCAGTGTTTGCAATCATAGTTTTCCTGCTTGGACCACTCTTTCCCTGGGTCTCTACCCAGCTGTGAATTTACAGTAGTTTTTTTTTTTTTTTGTGGGTACTGGGATAAGAACTCAGGGCCTGGGAGCTTTTGTACTCAAAACTGGCTTGCTATCATTTGAGCTACAGTCTCACTTCCAGTTTTTTGGTGTTCAATTAGATATAGGAGTTTCATGGATTTTCCTGCCTGGGTTGGCTTCAAACCATGATCCTCAGATCTCAGCCTTTTGAATAGCTAGGATTACAGGCATTAGTCCCCAGTCCCCAGCCATAGTTCAAAGTCTTAACTCTCCACAATTATCTCCTTCTCTGTATTTTCACATCTTACTGTCTTTCTCCATCTTAGAATGTAAGCTTCTTAAAGTAGAATTTATGACTTCTTTTGATTGTCATCTAGATCTTAAGACCAAAGCTAGCATATAGCAGCACCTCAATAAATATTTGTTAATAAACATTTATTGATTACTGTTTAAAATGAACACTCAATAAGATGTACAAGATGTTAAATCAAAAAACGAACTTTACCAGTTGTTTAAGGATACAGGTGGACCTGTTGCAACAATGAGAAGTACAAGTTGTCATGTCCAAAACGAGCTTTACAACGTCGGTGCGGGGGGGGGGGGGGAAGGGGGGAAAGGAGAAGGATTGGGATTGGGGGGGAGGGGGGAGGCTGGGAAGGGATGTGAAGGGTAAACAAAGGAGGAGGCTGCAATGCTTGGTAAGAAATGTACGCATTATCCTGCCCATGTAATTGTAACTGCTCTGTACAGTATGTTCACAAATAAAATAAAATTAAATTAAAAAAAAAAACAACGAACTTTACAAGTGGTGGGGGATGGGAGGGCAGGGATGGTAAGGGGAAACAAAGGAGAAGGCAACAATGCTTGATAATTAATGTATTCATTACCTTGTGAATGCAATATCAATATCAATAGGAAAACATTAACTATCTTTTATAGGTAAGAATAAGAATAGAACTTGGAAAATTAGAAAACTGATTAATATGATACTTCTAACTTGATCCTTTTTTGAAAATTCCTTTATTGCCAATAAAATGTGGGATAGTTAAAGAAATACGAAAGCGTCCTAATGTAAAGCAAATTGCTATATGTTTGCTTAGGATTGCTCAGCAGCAATCCTAAGGAAAAAAAAAATCTTATAAACAGGGTGAATTCAAAGACCACCTTCTGTTATTCAGGTCACTCAGTAGACAACCATTTAACATAATATGTAATGAATATTCTTTCATTTCTCAACAAATTACAGCAATACTAACACCTTCATGAAATAGAGCATTCCCAGTTTAACTTCTTTGATGACTGAGTTGAAATTAGATGAAAGGGGCAGGGGTGTAATTAACAGATGTTTCCAGTTTAGGGGCCAAAAGCTGCTCTGGAAATTGCAGGTGGCATAGCCATGTCATAGCCTCCACCTTGCACTTGTCCTGGAAATTCTCAGCAAGATTATGTTCTCTTGATTTCCCTTGAGAATCCCTGTACCAAAAACAGCTCTTGTGGTAAACTTGAGCTGAGAAACAAATTGAATCAAGAACACTCCCATGATTCCCATTACTAGAGTATACTGCTTCTTTTAATTATAGCACAGAGATTTATTTTGAGATATTTGAGGGGAAGAGAAACTACAAGTATATTTTTAAAGACAGGGACAAGAAAATGAGCCTGTCATGTTTTGGCACTGTCATGATTGAGGGACGAGCTTTAGGCCACATGGTGTGGTAATTTGGCAACATAAACCCCTTTTTGATTTCTACTTAGGTGAATAATGACAAAATAGAATAACTGAACTGTTTAAAGGTAAAGATTTCAGGTTCATATGTCAAAGCCAAAATTAAACAAAAATACATATAGCTTTTGAATTGCTTATATAGCACAAAGCCTAAGCAACATGGTTATTTTTGTTTCCCTGAACTGTAAAATGACAAATTTGAGATCTTAGAAAAATTAATGATGGAGGAGAAGCCTGGTGTCTCATGCCTGTAATCCAATCTACTGAGGAGATTAATATTGGGTGGGCTGTGGTTCAAGGTCAGCCTGGGTAAAAAGTTGGAGAGACTCCATCTCAACCAATAAAAACTGGGTGTAATGGCCCATGCCAAGTTTAAATTGGAAAGAAACAAGACGGCTGTGGACTAGAATAGTCCAGTCATAGTCCAGAGGATCTCTTTAGAAAAATAACTGAAACAAAAACAACTTGGTGAATGGCTTAATTGGTACAACACTTGCAGGGCAAAACCATGAGCTCAAATTGCAGTACTGAAAAAAAAAGGAAATGAAAAGTTATATTTTAGTTTATTCTTCCTAAATATTGAAAATTGACATTTTCTTTTAGATATCAGATTGACATTAAAACGTATAAAGCATTTGGCTATTATGGTAGAAAATTCTAGCTGTTGATATTGACTTTTTCTGTTCTTTCTAGGCATCCAGCTAGACTGAATTTATTGCTGACAGTATCTTAAAGTTACTGCAGCGTGACTCCAGTCAACAGAATGAGAGCAAAGAAAATGCATAGTCCTTTAGGGCCAGTCCATAACAGGTACCTTGTGTAGTTGTCTCTGTCCCTTTCCCTTCAAGTTTGACAAAAATGAAAGTAATGTTCTTGAAAAAAACTTAATGAAGTTGTTAAAGCTACAGGATGAAAGAATATGAATCTTTGAATCATTTTGTAGGAAGTTATTTTTCAATCAGTCTTTGACCACAGTGAAGGAAAATTTCTCTCAAATGGACCCTCTGAGATATGGGAATTTTTTTTTTGTTATTTTAGTGTTTATTCAGGGACTGGGCACTGTTTCTGAGCTCCTTCTGCTCAAGGCTAGTGCTCTATCACTTAAGCCACAGTGCCATGTCTGAATTTTTCTGTTTATATGATACTGAGGAATCAAACCCAGGGCTTCATGCATGCAAGGCAAGAATGCTACCTCTAAGCCACTTTCCCAGATCTGGGAATTTCTTTTATTAACTACATCACCTTACCAAATACAGCAGGTTAGACTGATTAGAAATTAAAGTTCCTATTAGTTCTGTTACCAACTTTCCATTGTGGTGAGAATTTTAAACTTCATAGTTTTATATTTTTCTCACTCTATATGTACAGTTTCAACAATAATTCCCATTGGGAAAATTTTGCTTCCACTGGTATTATGTCTTACATAACTGCCCTGACTGAATGTTTTGTCAGAGCCAGGGATTTGTGTACTGGTAACTTTTTTTAGTTAACAATGAAATTTAGAACTGTGGGCATTTATTAAAAGGGAAATGAAGATAAAGTACATTCATTATGTTAATTCCAAGGTTCACAATCATTTTTTCCAAAAGGTATCCCACAATAAATACCTTTCAAATAAATTGTTTGGAAATCAGGACACAAATGATCATTTTTATTCTGTTGGCATAAAGATAGCTCTTTGAAAAATGAATAATGACTAGTCTTCAAAAAAGACAAAATATATCCTCACCTTGGTGTTCTCTCATAAACACATTTTCAGATGATAGCTTTATCTTACATGCCTACTGACTAAAGACAGACAATCCCCCCCCCCTTTTAAACAAAGGTTTTATTCAGAGACATAATCATAGGTCACAGTATAATTCTCTATACAAGAAAGTTTTATTTTTCAATCCTATAATTTCCATTTTAATGCTACAAATACTTTTGTTACCGGTTCTAAACCAAGATTCTCATATAAGGAATTAATCAATCACAGTTCCAAAGTCACACTCTGCAAATGAGAAAACAAACTGTTCTTGGGTTTACAAATTGAAGATTATGAAAATAAATTCTAAGGTGTTGACTCATGCATGAAATTCTATCACTCTATCAGCACTCAATTTATAAATGTGAATATTTATGAACCCCTGGAGCTTTATAAGTAACATGAATGAGAATTTTTGGTAAAGAAAGCCTGGGAAGATCATTTTACCTAAAATTTGAAGAAAAGCTCAACTCCTAAATGTGGTAAACTTCCTTTGGAACAGACATATAAACTTTAGTTCTTGTCAAGGTATTAACTGATTCATTGTTGTCTTTTTTTCTTTCTTGATTAATGTACCCACCACAGCAGTGACTTCTGAGTATTCCAAAGCTTTACAAAATGGAGCTGGATATTTGAGTACTATCAGTAGTGAATTACTCATTGGCACTAAGTCTCAGGTGCCTTTCAGAGAAAATCCATGTTGCTTCACATTTCTCATTAATTCTCATTTCTCCTTTTCTTTCTTTCTTTCTTTTTGCTCAAATTTTTTCCTCTTTTCCTAGACTTAGCCCATTCTTTCCATCCTAGCTCACGCTTTAAGAGGTAGTATTTTGTAGCATCTTTGCTATTGCATTTTATCCATCCATTTCTGCATCCCAGATTCTCCCCAAGCTGTTTCTTTAATCACAGCTTAAAGAAACCCTAGACTAGAATAAAATAGCTTAAAGACCATTGTCACTTATAATGGATTGTCTTTTTTTTTATTTTATTTTATTTGTGAACATACTGTACAGAGGGGTTACAATTACATGGGCAGGATAATGTGTACATTTCTTACCAAGCATTGCAGCCTCCTCCTTTTGTTTACCCTTCACGTCCCTTCCCAGCCTCCCCCCTCCCCCCAATCCCAATTCTTCTCCTTCCCCCCCATCCCACCCCGCACTGACATTGTAAAGCTCATTTTGGACATGACAACTTGTACTTCTCATTGTTGCAACAGGTCCACCTGTAATCTTAAACAACTGGTTTATCCCCATCTCCTCCTCAAGTTATACTGACATCAAATATAGTGAAACCAGGGGTTATACTGTGGGGGAGGGACATACAAAGCAACAAAGAGATAATCTTATAAATGCGTTAGAGACACATGCATGAAAGAAAAAAAACATTAAAATACATATCTAAGGGTTCATTTTCCTGACATCACATTATCTGACCTTTTCCGCTTGACTCATGCATATACTAGATATTGCAAATAAGGGAAACCATGGGACCTATGTTTCTTTGGACCTGGCTTACTTCACTTAATATAATTTTTTCCAAGTTTTTCCATTTCCTAACAAATGGGGCAATGTCATCTTTCTGATGGAGGCATAGAATTCCATTGTGTATATATACCACATTTTCTTGATCCATTCATCTACTGAGGGGCATCTGGGTTGGTTCCATATCTTAGCTATGGTAAATAATGCTGCAATAAACATTGTTGTGCTGGTAGCTTTAGTGTGGTCTTGTTTGTAAACATTTGTGTAAATGCCCAAAAGTGGGATTGCTGGGTCATAGGGGAGTTCTATGTGAAGTCTTTTGAGGAACCTCCATACTGCTTTCCAAAGTGGTTGAACAAGTTTACATTCCCACCAACAATGAAGTAAGGTTCCTTTCTTTCCACATAATGGATTGTCTTTAACGTTTCAGAATTCTGTTAAGTGGTCATCTCTCTCTCTCTCTCTCTCTCTCTCTCTCTCTCTCTCTCTCTCTCTCTCTCTCTCTCTCTCTCTCTCTCTCTCTCTCTCTTCTCTCTCTCTCTCTGTATCAAAATAGTAGGCATAGAAATGAACAACATTTCAATATCTAGTATTGAAAAATCTTAGAATTTCTAGGGCAGTATAAAATTACCTATAGAATTCCTGGCATATAAGATAGACTCAAAAAATATTAGTGCTTTAGTTTTTGCTGCATATAATTTATTCCCAAACTTTTTAGCTTTAAACAGCAATCATTACCTTATACATTCTCATAGTTTCTGTGGATCAAGAAGTCCAAAGGGCTAGGTTGGTCTGTCCTTGCTCAGTCTCTCATGCAGTGCAGTCTGAAGTCAACCTGGATTAGTCATCTGAAGGAAGGACAAGCTGGCTTGGATTGTCTACTTGAAACCTGTTTCTCTCTAGTATAACTTTTGCATGGAGCTGCTTGGGTGTACACATGGTTGAGTGATTTAGGAAATCAAGATGAAAACTGTTCACAGACTACCTTTTCCATTGGTATTTTATTAGTCACATATCTATAGTATTGATTTGATGTGGGAGGGGGCCTGGCTACCTAAGATTATGAGTTCCAGGCGATGTTGATCATCAGATTGCATCTTGGAGACTGGCTGTCATAGACACGGATTCCCTCAGAGGAAATAATGTGACTTGACTAGAATTCCTGGAATGCTTTTAAAGTTTTTGGTGATTATTTATTCCTTTTTATGATAGTTCAGCCAAACTATTTCCTGTTTTTCTTTCTTCCTTCCTTTCTCTTTCCTTCCTTCTTCCTCTCTTTTACCCCTTCCTTCCTTCCTTCCTTCCTGCCTCCCTTTCTCCCTCCCTCCCTCCCTCCCTCCCTCTCTCCCTCCCTCCCTTTCTCTCTCTGTTTCTCTCTTTTTCTTTTTCTCTTTCTCCCTCCTACCTTTCCTTTTCTCTCTTCCTGCCTTTCTCCCTCTTTACCTCCTGCTCTCTCTTCTCATCTCTCTATCTCTCACACACACACATCTCTGATTTCACTCACATTTAATCATTTTTGTGTATAATTGCAAATGTTAGAAAACAATAAGAATGGGTAAAATTCTACATCAGGACCCAAAGGCTTCCTGAAAAATCTGCAGGCCTCTCATCTTTCTTTTTTTGTCGGTCGTGGGGCTTGAACTCTGGGCCTGGGCACCGTCCCTCCGCTCTTCAGCTCAAGGCGAGCGCTCTACCACTTGAGCTACAGCGCCACTTCCAGTTTTCTGGTGGTTTATTGGAGATAGGAGTCTCACAGACTTTCTTGCCCGGGCTGGCTTTGAACCACGATCCTCAGATCTCAGCCTCCTGAGTAGCTAGGATTACAGGCGTGAGCCACCAGCGCCCGGCTAATCTTTCATTCTTAATGATTCTAGGTTGCCATCTTATGTCACCTCCATTCTACTTAATCCCAAAATGCATGACTAACATGCCTTCTTCATCCCTGCTTAAAATCCTTGATGGTTTGTTTCTGCAGAACATAGTCAACTACTTGAAACTGATATAAATGTCTAAATACTGGTTTCTAAGTTTGTATGGCGACCTCATTTTCCATCATTTAAAATTATTCTCCAGAACTAAACTACCCCATCAGAGGCTGAGAAGACTGATTTTTAGATGTAACACATGAAGTTTTCACATGCTCACAATGATCGTTGTTATTCTCACAAAAGGGTTGCTCATTTTTTAATGAATACTCAATGACAAGCATTGAACAAAATATATATGTTACATTTCAGTAAAATCATATACCAAGATCTTCAGACTAATTATCTCCATTTCAGTTGAGATAATAGATTTAGATGTTAATTTCTGTTCAGCTAATACAAGAGAAAATTCAAGCTTACCTAGCTCTGCCTTGAAACTTGAAAGGCTATTTTCTTTTAATGCCATAAAAACTCTGACTATCAGGAGGTATTTACTGGGGTTAAATCTTAAACCTGCCATTTGCAGGTAGAAAAACTTTATACAGATTGAATTATTTCTCCAAATGCCCATTTCTTCATTTATAAAAATTAGAATATAAGAAAGCACCCTAGGGGCTGGGAAGATGGCTCAGTGGTAGAGCGCTTGCCTTGCATGCATGAGGCCCTGGGTTCGATTCCTCAGCACCACATAAGCAAAAAGAAAAAAGCCAGAAGTGGTGCTGTGGCTCAAGTGGTAGAGCTCTAGCCTTGAGCTGAAGAGCTGAAGGACAGCATCCAGGCCCAGAGTTCAGGCCCCACAACCGGACCCCCTCCAAAAAAAGCACCCTATAAAATGTTTAAAAGCACTTATACAACTTTCATGAGAATCAAAGGCAGAAATAGTTGAGCTGCTAGTACTATTTTATCTAATCAGGACTATTCTCCACTTACTTCAAATGACACATTGTAATTTGACACCATGTCTAATTTGATCAAATGGAATTGTTTTCCCTGAAGTTCCTCTGTGACTTTACTCTTGTAACTATTTACGTATCTGTTCTCTATTAGAAAAGACATTCTGGAAATCTTAAGTGATTCTATCTTAGTTGAAGTACCCTTCAAATCAAACTCTGAGTCAAAGATCTCTGAGTCAAATAGACTTCTTACAGATGCAAAGAACATGGGTAGGTAAGGAAGAAAGCACTCAGAAGAGGGAGGGCCCCTGCCAAGTGATTTGTTTGTTATCAAGTCAACTATTGTTGTAGATAATTGATCACTGCTATGCCACAGCCAAACTCTGGAAAACTATGTGGAAACTTACTTATCGGGATTATCCAGACCAAAGGAATCACACTTTTATATCCCTCTACTGATTAGCTATTGGTTATGTGTTTTTTCTGCACAAGTCTTTAGCTATGGTATATTCCTGTACTTGTGTACCTGTACTCTTTAACAAACAATATTGCTTTGCTTGTAGTGTTCATAGGCAAAGTGGGTTTTCAAGGCTGAAGGCAACCCAACAATGATTCCAGTGCTCCCTTGGACAGTCAGCCTGTTAGAGAGAATAGAGATGGAACAATGGCAGTGACTTGTGTGTGTGTGCCTCACTGTGAGTGTCCTCATTGATGTGCTTATTCATCTGCCTTTGAACTTTTGCAATCTCTGTTCACTTGGAATTTTCTTGTGTAATGATAGTAAGGAGTGTGCAACCAAGAAATATTTAAAGATACAGAGAAAAGGAATTTTCAATATGACAACAAACTATAGAATCAGTTTTAGCTTCTTATTTTCCCCTAGCTGATTAGAAACTAAAAGAAAAGTGATTACAACTCTAGGAAGAAGGCCTGACCCTCGGCATATGTGGTTTGAGCAAGATTGTAAGAAATACAAATGAAGATTGTGTGCTTGCTGCAATAGACAATGAGTTTTATAGTAGGGACACAACTGCAAGTTAGGTAATCAAGTAGGTTAGAGCTATTGATTGGCCCAATGACAAGAATTCCTGAGCAAACTGCATTGTACTAAAAAGGAGGTCTAAAAGGTAATAATGGTTAGGTGTTACCTGAATTTTGTGTCTCTAGTAGTATTCAGGTCATTGCTTCTGCATATTACAAATGATTAGAGTCAAATAGTGTTGGGAAACAATGTGGGATGTAGACAGAGCTCTACAAATGAAAATATGACATACCTATCTACATGAATTTGGAGCATCAATTTTAACACTTGTGAGATTAGGAAATCACATTTGTAATAAAAAAAAGTAAATGAGAAATTGTAAGGTTAGACATCAATATCTATTGAATACCTCCATTTAAAGGGGAAGCATAAGCTAGGTGCTGGTGGATCACACCTGTAATCCTAGCTACTCAAAATGATAGCCAATGCAACAGTGATACTCACAAGACAGTATGTTGGAAAGAAACTTTACAACCTGGGGAGGGGACCTTGTGGAGGAGGGAAAGTGGGAGAAAAATGAGGGAGGGAGTAACAATGTTCCACAAGAAATGTACTCGCTATCTTATGTATATAACTATAACCCCTCTGTATATCAGCTTGAAAATAAAATTAAATTTTAAAAAATAGATAAAAAGGAAATGTACAGAATAGGGGACTTAAGAAATTGTAATCCTGGGATGGGAAGGTGGCTCAGCGGTAGAGTGCTTGCCTTGCTTGCATGAGGCCCGGGGTTCGATTCCTCAACACCACATAAGCAAAAAGAAAAAAGCCGGAAGTGGTGCTGTGGCTGAAGTGGTACAACACTAGCCTTGAGCTGAAGAGCTGAGGCCCAGAGTTCAGGCCCCACAACCGGACCCCCCCCAAAAAGAATTGTAATCCCTCTGTACCTCAACTCTATAACAATAAATTAAATAAATTTCAAAAAATAAAGAGGCTAAGATCTAGCCCATGTAGGAAAGTCTGTGAGATTCTTATCTCCTATTCACCACCAAAACCCAAAAGTGTAGCTGTGGCTCAAATGGTAGAGCACCAGCCTTAAGCAAAAAAGCATGGGCTTTCAGTTCAAACCCTAGTACTGTCTTAAACAAATAAATATAAATGATCAGATTGAGCCAACATTTGCCATAATGAAATTTGAATTGTCAAATATCCTAATGGTTCTTAAGACTCACAGCTTGCATTAGTATAGATCTTCAGAATATTTATGTGCTGGTAAAATTTTTATGAAGACCATGATATAGACGAAAGAAAACTCATCAGTATTAGCAGACAACAAGTTGTCACCCCTAGACCAGATGAATCTTGAATAGCCTTGCAGTTATTAACTCTCAAAAATGATGCAGACACAAAATTATCCTTTGGAGAATGGGATGTCTGATAGTGTTGCTCCCATTGTCACCCCTACCTTCCTCCTCTAAGTGTGTTCTGTGCTTTAGCTGGATAGTCAGCAACAATCTCCCTCAAAGAAGAAGCTGCACACCAGCCCCATTCCTCCTCTAATTATTTAGCTTATGTCATTGAAATGTAAACTTAAAAAAGGCAGGGATACTAAAACATATTTCAGGTAGGTTACCTGAAATTTGTTACTTGGAACTTTTTTTGAAGTTCCCCAAATAATCCTCAATCTCTATTTAGAATTGGAGAGATAGACATCTTTCATGTCCAAGTTATACCTTCCATTCTAGTGGATGGCATTGACAGTTGCTTAATTATTTCAGATGAGTGATAGAAAGTACAATCTAGGAAGAGGAGAGAAATGCAAGCAGTAGGGGCAATAGAAAATACAAAACTAAAGAGTAAGGTGTCAGAAAGGAAGAGGTGGCATCAGAGGTGCCTTGGAAAATTATCTTTCTTTTTTTTTTCTTTTTTTATTGTGAAAATACTGTACAGAAGGGTTACAATTACATGGGCAAGTTAATGAGCACATTTCTTATCAAGCATTGTAGCCTCTTCCTTTGTTTCCCCTTCCCATTCCTTCCCATCTTCCCCCTACCCCCCACCCAGTCCTCCTCCCCCCACACCAAAGTTAAAGTTCATTTTTCCACATAACGACTGGTACATCTCATTGTTGCAATGGATCCACCTGTATCTTTATTTACACGATTTCTTTTTCCCCTTCCCTTCCACAAATTATACCAACCTCTTTTTTTCATTTTATTTATTTATTTATTTTATTTTTTATTGTGAAAATACTGTACAGAAGGGTTACAATTACATGGGCAAGATAATGAGTACATTTCTTATCAAGCATTGTAGCCTCCTCCTTAGTTTCTCCTTCCCATCCCTTCCCATCCTCCCTCCACGCCCCCACCCAATCATCCCCGCTACCAGCCCCCACCCCCCACACCAAACTTGTAAAGTTCATTTTTCGACATAACGACTTGTACATCTCATTGTTGCAATGGGTCCACCTGTATCCCTATTTAAAAGCTATGTGCCTTGGGGAAGGGAGGGAGGGAGGGGATGGTAGGGGGAAAACAATGGAGGGGGTAACAATGCTCAAGAGGAAGTGTACTCATTACCTCACTCATGTAACTGTAACCCTCTGTATCTTTACAATAAAAAAATTAAAAAAAAATAAAAGCTATGTGCATATGACCATATAAGATGATGCTAAATGAAATGAATCCCAAGATAAATCCCAAGATAGGGACACAAGAGGTTTTATCTTTCTTGCTGTTGTTTTTAATGTACTTATAATGTACTATGTGATTTTTTTTATTTCTCTTGTATGTTCTTCTTCCATGGTATAACCTCCGTTTTCACTGCATTTGATTCTGGTGTCCTGCATCTTGTATATACATTTTTCTAATTTGGGGAGGGGAAGGAAAATAACAAAAAGCAGAAATAAGGATACATGTTGGCCCATTGTAACAATGAGATGTACAAGACACTATGCTGAAAATTAACTTTACACCTATGGTGGGGGAGAGTTGAGGACATGGGGAGGCAAGAGACAGTTAGGGAAAAACAAAGGAGGAGGTAACAAAGTTCAATAAGAAATGTACTCATTACCTTACTCATGTAACTGTAACTCCTCTGTACTGTATCTTTACAATAAAAATACATATTTTTAAAAGAAAATGACAAATGTGGGTGAATTTTTAAAATGTCAAATAGTTTTAATATTTAATGCATTTGAGATAACCAAAACCCACTTAGGAACAAAAAGAACCAACTTAAAGCCCTTCCTTAGGAAAGACAATAGTAGCCTCAGAATGTTATACCGGAATTTGATCACAAGATAGAGAGAAGTCACAGTCTGAGAGGTCCAATCAGGAGTCTTTATTAGAAAACCAGCTACTGTGAGGGACACATGTACCCAAGAAACTGACAGCCTCAAATATACTTAGTACTGTTTTAAAACACTGAGGCATGTAGATAGTAAAGAAAGAGCAGAAAAACAAGTTTAACAAAACAGATAAACACTAATGGAGAGTTGAGAGGGATGCCATGGTGACTTGAGGAGGGCCAAGAGATTTGAGGCATGGCACAAAATGATGCTGAGATATTGGGACCTAAATAAGGTCATGGTCAGCGACAGGGTCATGAGGAACTTGAGAGTTCAAAGAGTCTCATGAGTTCATGGTACAGGTCTGGTGGTCCAGTAACCTATTGTCCAAGTCCGTGCCCCTGCCTCTAGCAATTCAGGCATGCCTATCACCTAGGGGTAGGGGTCAGGATTCACCTATAAGAATTTTTAGAAAGTCTCTCATCCAACAAGGTGTCAAAAATGTTGCCAGTTAGAACTAGTATCCATATTTCAAGAACAATCAGAGAAAAATGAAAAACAGCCTCAGATGGTGAAATATGGATACTTTGTCTAAATAATACTGTCTGTCCTCAGCACCATCTTGGTGTCTTAATAGGTGTTAGGAAATTTTCACCCAGGTCCAAGGACTGTAGAGGTGACATAGGACTCTCTTTGAACTACAGCTATGTTGTGAGTTGTTAAATTGCAGATGTATCATGGGTTGTTTAGCTCCAGAAAAAAAATGTGTTCCAGAGAATACTTGCCCTTGCTTAGCCCTTATTGTTCCCCCTAGATAACTGGCCCTTGATTGACTCTGATTGTTACCCCTGGATAGCTTGCTTTGCTTCTGTAAAACACACTTTGCTAGTTCCCATACTATGTGACATCTGCCTTGATGTGGCTTTTGCCTTCATAAACTTTGTGCTAGCTGCATTAGGCACTGCAAGTTTTTTGGGGGTATGAGTCTGCTTGCAGTCACTGGCTCACAGCCATTATGAGTAAAGGATGCTTCACTTGCCAGGCCCTGGTGGCTCATGCCTGTAATCCTAATTAGTGAGGAGGCTGAGATCTGAGGATCATGGGTCAAAGCCAGCCCAGGCACAAAAGTCCGTGAGATTCTTATTTTCAATAAACCACCAGAGAATCAGAAGTGGCACTGTGGCTCAAGTGGTAGAGTGCTAGCCTTGAGCTGAAGAGCTGAGTGACAGCGCCCAGGCCCAGAGTTCAAGCTCTACGACTGACAAAAAAGGGGGGCAGGGAATGGCAATGTATTTCTAAAGTGCTGTGTTGTATTGTAACTACCTAAAGATAATAAAAATATAATAGAAATTAATAATTAATTTTTTAATTAATTGTTTAATTCTAAACCATAACAAGGGCTGGTTTTGAAATCAAACAGACCTGAATTTAAATTTTGATTACACCTCACTCCCTTCAGGTATAAATCCAATTTTAGAAGCCTTCTTTTAGGAAAAGTAGAAAATATAAAAATAAAATTAGGAGTGAAGAAGGTGTCAAGTTGATGTGGTGACACAACCTCTGCTCCTGTATTATGTGTCATAATGTGGCAGTGTTGTTATAGACATGTCCTATGTTGTGATGACTGTCAATAGCTAAACATACGTATATCACTAACCCCCAAAATGTGTCTTCACTTGCTACTAACATCTCCACTGTCATGAGAGGAAAGTGATGACAAAAGTTGGCCTGATTTCAATTGAACTATCTTACTTTTGAAAAGCTAGGAGAAACATATGACCATGTGACCATAATTCTAGGACGTGTGTGTGTGTGTGTGTGTGTGTGTGTGTGTGTGCTGGTACTAGAGCTTAACTCAGGGGGGTCACACTCTCGCATTCAACTCTTTCATTCAGGGCTGGAACTCTATAACTTGAGCCACATTTACTCTTCAACAACTCCCCACCCCGACCCCAGCCACCCTCGATCCTTTTTTTCTTTCTGGTTAACTGGCAATAAGAACCTCTTGGATTTGTCTGCTTGGACTGGTTTTGAGTCATGATCCTCAGCCTTCTAGGTGGTAGGATTACAGGTATGAATCACCAGACTAGCAATTCTAGGACTTGATACAGAGCCTTGAGAGATTCCATTTTGCAAGTGGAGGAGCTGGAGAACAAGCTGCATGATGGCCTGATAATTCATGTGGATTCATTTGTGATGTCTGTTAGTCACACTATACCTATAAATAACCCTTCTCTTTCTCACAGGTCATACACTGGGGAAGTAAAGGAATGTGAAGGAATGTTCATGGCCTAAAGTAAATGATCAATGGTGAATAAAGATTAAAAAATATTAAATTTTGCAATCCAATGATAGTGCCTTTTGTGAATTTCACTATGGGGTAAGTACCATCCAAACTCTCAAAGGTTATTGAAGGTTTTGTGTGTTTGGGCTTTTTCCCCACTTACAGGCAGTCAGAGAGGGCTACTTAAGTATTTTGTGTCATTCATTTATCTTGCTAGCTATGTTCTTTGACATGCAGAAGCTCCACAGTTTAATGCAATCCCACTTTATCCAGCTTTTCTTGTATTTGTTGTTTCTGGATCTTTATTTAGGAAGTTTCAACCTGTGCCAAGGAGTCCTAGAGTATCTCCTATCCCTTCCTGTCATATTTTCAGAGGGTCTGCTCTTACTTCAAGGTCTGTGATCTATTTGGAGTTGAGTCTTGTGCAGGGTGATATGTAAGTATCTAACTTGACTTTTCTAAACATTTATAGCCAATAGTTTGAAGCCAGCCTGGGCAAGAAAGTGCATGATATTTTTATCTTCAATTAGCCACCCAAAAGCTGGAAGTGGCTATGGCTCAAGTGATAGAGTGTTATCTTTGCGCAAATAAAGCTCAGGGACAATACCATAAGGCCTGAGTTCAAACCCCAGCTCCAACACAAACATACACACACACACACACACACACACAAAATGGGTGCACAAATTCATAACCAAGGTCATCTTGCTTAGACATTTTATTTTAATAAAAGTTTCCGAGTGAATATCAACCATAGTTCTGGCAAAATTGCAGAGATGTTAGGAATGGCTGGCAAGTCAAAATAGGAAGAAAAATTGCCAGAGACCATCCTGAAGAGGAAAAAGGAAAGATAAATGACTTCATCCTCCAGGAAATGGACATGGAAAAAAGAGTGAGACATATGATAAAGGGAGACCACTGAATGCCCTAGGGGAACTCTGTGCTTCATTGCTCCACCTAGCGGAGTCAAGGGATACATGGCACTTCTTCCCATAGTTGCTGTACAAGCAGTAGTATCGCTTTGGCCAAACCCAGGTGTGGAAGCTATTGAGGATAGTCCTGTGAACCAACTTGGAGAGCTGAACTACACAAAAACTATGCTTAGCGCTATTAATAAGGCTGACAGAATGCAGAACATGGAAGTGTGCATATGTGTATATGGCTATATGTAATCTTTGGAGGAAAAATTCTAATATGATTTACAAGAAAATACAGATACAAATGTGGGCATGCACTCTCATGTTGCTAAATAAATTCATGTCTATCAGTAAGAGAATCTTAGCCAGATCCTGAAGGCAAATTCACCTTTAATTAGCCTCCTCCTTAATTAATCTCCTCCTGTTCTTTTTCCCTCTCTTCCTCTTCCTCCATCTTTATGTTAGTGGTGTTTTAGCTTGTTAGGCAGGCATTCTACCACCTGAACCATGCTTCCAGCCATTTTTGCTTTATTTTTCAGAAAAGGTCTCACCTCATGGTTATTCCTAGGTGGCCTGAACCATGATTCTCCTATTTATAGTTCTAATATAGTTGGGATGACACACAGCACCACAGTCAGCAATTGATTCAGAGGTGATCTTTCCAATTTTTTTTTCTTGGAGGGGGGGTCCGGTCATGGGGCCTGAACTCTGGGCCTGGGCTCTGTCCCTCAGCTCTTCAGCTCAAGGCTAGTGCTCTACCATTTGAGCCATAGCACCACTTCCGGCTTTTTCCTTTTTGCTTATGTGGTGCTGAGGAATCGAACCCAGGGCTTCACGCATGCAAGGCAAGCGCTCTACCACTGAGCCACCTTCCCAGCCCCAATCTTTCCAATTTTCTAACCAAGATTGTCTCTGACTCTGCCTCTCTAATAACTGGGATTATAAATTTTAGCTACTGCACTTGACCTTGTTAAATTTTTGTTGCTGTTGGTCATAAGTCTTGAACTCTGGGCCTTGGCACTGTTCCTGAGAATAGCACTGATTGGAGCCACAATGCTACTTCTGGCTTTTTCTGTGATTAATTGGAAATAAGAATATCATGGACTTTCCTGACTGGGTTGGCCTTGAACCACAATTCTCAGATCCTCAGTAGCTAGGATTATAGCCATGAGCCACCAGCACTTGGCTTCTTGTTGAATTCTCTAAGGGAAAAGAATATAATCTATGCCTGTTGAATCTCTTAAAGTGGTGCTTGGCATACAGTAATTACTAAGTATATATTTGCTGCATGAAGGGCAGATAAATGGTGAACAAAGGGTAGTTGACTTCAAGCCATTCATAGGAATGGGCCTATTCTTCATGAGCTTTGTTCCACTTGTAATACTTCTTCTAGCTCAAATTAGTCATAAATATTATATCACATAAATTGTTAGAGCACTTCCTTTACCCATGAGAAAAAGTGAGTCTTCAAGGGGTGAATGACTGAGAAGATGGCTCAACTAATTTGCAATCTGATCTGTTCTCGAATCCCAGGGATTCTGGCTTTGAATTCAGTGTTGTCAAATTATTACCAGGAGATATCTTTAATCAATTACATGCAGAAATATTCTCCTATGTTATTCTGTATGTAAAGCATAAGCATGCTCATGTTTGTGCATGTGTGCAATGATTTAGACTCTCCAGATTTCCTCAGCACTATTTGTATGGGATGCTCAACTCTGTTTCACATCCATGTTTAACTGCTGTTTTGAACCATTGTCTTGTCTGCCTTTTCATCTAGTGTATTAGATTTTTTCTTCTTTGCAAGTGGATAGTTTATAGAATTAGCCATGTATAGTATTAGACATGATTCTAGGAATCCTGATCTTGAAAACAGTTTGTACTCCTCTTGCACATGGCCTGTTCTGTGTGTGGATTCTGTACGAGCAACATTTCCGTCTTCCTGTAGTACAATTACTTTACATGAGCTATGTGATCTCACTCTTGTCATCTCAGATGCCCTCTGCAACTAACCTTACACGACTGTGTCAGTCATCTTCATTAAAGGGTTCCCCAAGCTTTGACACAGAGTGTGGACCTTGGCAGCTCTTTTCCCAGGGCATTACAGATAGTGCATTACAGATTTTGGTTCCCTCTGCTGCTCCACCATCCATGACCCAGAAGCTGACTTTCATTGACCTTCCTATATTTAATTCCAGTCTCATTTTCTTTCTTCCATTATTACCTTTCTCAGTCTCTGTAATGCCAGGTGTCAGGTCATACTCAGCTCAACTTTCACTTTCTTCATTGAACTTCTCAATTCTCCTGAGAGTTCATTTTTTTCTTCATTAAGGCTGCATTTTGAAGAACATTCTGAGGGTATAAATGGGGTTTTAGCTCATGCGTAGGAAAAAGTACGTACTTTATTTCTGATTATAGATTATAATTTAAAGCAAAGCATCATTCATATATGAACTGCTGTAAGCATGAGGGATGGAGTGGACAGGGACCTCTGTTGCCAATGCTCCCAGGGGAGAGGCAGATTAGAAATGAATGTGCATTCAGCAACAACCAGGTAGTTAACTTGCTGTGAAGAAAAAGCAGCAGGGGGAGGAAACAGCAGTAGAGATGAAGGAGCCACACTTTGGTAGAGTGAAGAGCTGCTCTGAAGACTGGACACTGAATTGAATGAGTAGACAACACAGAGTCCAGGAAAAAAGTGTGTTCAGGCAGAAAGATGTGACAAACACAAAGCCTGAGGTGAAGGCCAAGCCAGGGCATTTCAAAAACAAACAAGAATGCCACCTCTCCTGCAGATTGGAGTTCAAGGAATCAGAAGGCTGGAAATGGAGGCTGAGATCTGCTCTGAGGATCATGGGTCTCAGCCAGCCTGGGTAGAAAAACACTGTCTCCAATTGGCCAGCAAAAAAGAGGCAAAGATGTGGCTCAAGTGGTAGAGTTTTGAGACAAAAATGCTAAGAGGGAGTACAAGGCCATGAATTCAAGTCCAAATACTGGAATGCATGTGTACACATGCACACACACACATGTATACACACACACACATATACAGAGAAGAGGAGGAGGAGGAAGGAGGAAAGAATGGAGGAAGGAAGGGGGAGGGATGGAAAGAAGAAAGGAAGGAAGGAAGGATCTAAGAAAGAAAGAAAGAGAAGGAAGGAAAGAAAGAAAGAAAGAAAGAAAGAAAGAAAGAAAGAAAGAAAGAAAGAAAGAAAGGAAGGAAGGAAGGAAGGGAGAAAGGGAGGGAGGGAGGGAGGGAGGGAGGGAGGAAGGAGAAAGAGAAAAAGAGAAAGAAGGAAAGAAGAAAGAGAGAAAGAGGTGGTTAGGGTCTGATCTCAAAAAAATCAAGAAGGCCATGGATAGGAAGAACTAAATGAATAACACACTAAACAGCAACTCTAGCTATTGCTAGGGTATGTAGGGGGCAAGGAGAAACAGTGGAAATGTAGGGAATGCAGGTAGGAGACCACTAGAGCAAGACCTCTGTAGAACTCAGTAGTGTGTCAGCAATGTTGTTATTCCAGGGAAATTTTGCTGTAATATGTAAAGGAAAAAAAAAGAGGCAAAAATGATTCCTCAGTTTGAGGCAAAAGGAGAATAGAGAGGCCAGTAATGATTTTTGGAAACTTGGCGTATGGGTGCACATAACTTCTTTGTATGGTGGGTAGAAAAGAAATTCAGGAGTTCTAAATAGAGCTCATCAAGTGGCGTATACTTGTAATCCTAGTTTCATGGGAGGTGGAGATCAGGAGGATTGGGATGGAAGGCTAGTCATAACTGAAAGCTAGTGAGATTCTATCTCATTCAGTAAGCTGGGCATGATATTTCCCACCTGTGATTTCAGCTAGGTAGGAAGATTGCAGTCTGGGGTTTCCCTGGGCCAAAAGATAATAAATAACACTTGGTCCTCCATTAAGCCTGTACCTCATTAATTCACTCTGGATAAATCTATAGGTCTAAAAATTCTTTTAAATGCTAAAAAGCTATCTGAATTGTGATATAAAACATAGGACTCATCATCATTTATTCCTCACAAGACTTCTTCAAATGCTGTAATGGAAATAAAATAAGCCTAAAATTCAAGAGAGAGAGAGACATAGATAGAGACAGAGAGACAGAGAAACAGAGATAAAAAGAGAGACCCTTTCTGAGAAAATAAACTAAACAGAAAAAAGGGCTGGAGGTTTGTGCTTGCTTGCCTAATAAGCACAAGGCCTTCAGTTCAAATCCTAGTATTCGGGGGGCAGGGGGCAGAGAATAGAGAATGTTGAAAGGGAATACATTAATCAAGATGTCTTGTGTCAGAGACTGACACCTTGAAAGGAAACCCATTTGTATAACTACTTAAAGGTAATACAATTTTAAGCTATATATTCACTTGAAAGAAATAAAGAGAACTCTAATTTGTGTTTGACATGCTAGACTTACAAATATAAAATTCAAAATAATAACAAAAATGTTTTATTTCTGTTTTAAATGCATAAATTTAAACAATGTCAATTCTATTAACATTGTGCTTTTTGTTCTTTTCTGAATGCAAGGAGTTTGTATCTACTATTTTACTTTAAATCTAACTTACCCCCTCCCCAAAATTTGTGTTCTTTAACCTCACACACAAAACCGTTTTGTAATTGATTTGCAAAGGGAGTTTTGTAGAAAAGCTTGTGCTTATACTAAGTATCTATGCATGATTTAAAATATACAAGGCTGAAAAACCTCCAAGCGAATTTAGATTTGAAATCTGAAAAGAGAGCCATAAATGCAGAGACAGTGTTAGTAAGAGCTCCCTTGGTCCACTCAGCCTCTGATATTCAGTGATAACAGGGCAGAATAGGATGAGGTCAGTCAGCTTCCTGAGAACCTCCATGTCCTCTGGGGAAAGACCATTAATTTTTTGAAACTTGAATACTGTCATGGTTCAGAGTGCGGAACAGACTGGCCTAGAAATAAAAGAACCTGCCTTTCATTCCCATCCCTGCCGCTTACTGGGATGTGATCTTCTGTCTCCATACATTTGAAATAGAGCCGTCATTATGAATCTGTTGCAGAGCTTTTGAGGATTTCTTACCATTATATAGAGATACACTCAAGGACCATGAAACAATATGCATATAAGTTTTCTTCTGAATTATAAATATCTGTTAAAAATCCCATAGAAAGAAATATTTTATGGATAAAATTGAACTGAAAAAGAGATTTAAGGACAATGCTGATGTATGCAGCAAAGGAACTTTCTAAATCTTCAAAGTAATTCTTTAACTTGTCACAAGTTCACAGTGGTGCTACAGAGCTTTTATGTAGTGGACACTGACTAAGGCATAGGAATGAATTCCCTTCTTAAAAAAAGTATAAAGGGCTTTTTAAAGTGTCCTGGGTCTATACCAGCAGGTATATTGAGATAAGGCATATAAAATTCCCTTTTTACGTAAGCAATTTTTTATGCCAACAAAGTTTTGAGTTAGTTTACGGAGCAATCTTGGTAAAAATGATATAGTTAATGAAATGGATTTACAGGAAAAACAAAAGAAAAGAAAGTATAAGGGAATGTTATTACACAAAACAATTCTGAGGGATTATTGTCAAAAATTGATTATGATGTGTTTCTTAGTTTCTTGGGAGGCCCAGACAAAGGGAAACATGAACAATGACTCAGTGGCAATTTCATAGGGGCAAAGAATTTGCTTTGTTTCCCAAGAAAGATACAACTTGGACAGTCTAAGCCCATATTCCCCTTTCTTCATTAAGATGTTGAGGCTTGAATGGTTATGAGTCTTCAAACTGAGAATCAACCTTAGCAATTTGAAGGTGCCACATGGGAGAGATCACCCGTGACTTTAGACTTTCTAAATGTAAACATTCTAAGTGAAATCCAGGAAACAATCTGAAAAGTTAACTATGATTAACAAAATACCAAGAAGTACTAGATTCTCACAGCAGATAGGGCATCAAGCTAAAATATAAAACTATGTCTTTCTGTGTGATACTATTGCTTATTCCTACTTTTATTACCCAAGATAAGAAAACTTATTGTTTACACTTTGTTTTTTGCTGAAAAGTTCTGATTTTGAAATCAAAGACAAAGCAATTATACTCAGGAATCAGATAAACAAGGCAGGATATCTTTAAAAAGGAAAACAACATTTAGGATGCTAGGAGTTATGTGGGTGCTATTTATGGATACCAAACAATCATCAAAGGCAGCAACATGTCCACCTTGTGATTAAATAACTAATTTTGGTGTGAAGATTTTAAGTGTACATTGCATTTTTTTACTTCTTGAATGTTTTCTCTAGACTTTACCAACTTGGAAACTATTCAGTACACATACCGCAAAATTTAAACTGCTGAAACCATCACATATCACAAAGCACATGCAGTTAGGTGCCTCTCAACACTTAACCTCTCCCCTACGCTGCAAAAAAAAAGTGGAGAAATAAGAATATTGAAAGGACAGTGATATCTAAAAAAGATGTTCCTACAGTCGAATATATAGGGGATTCAATACTTGAATATAAATTAACATAAACTGTCACTCTTTAATTTAGACATTTCTGTCCTGTATTAATAAGTAAGAAATGCACATTTATTGTTTTTATTATTTTTACATTCTTTTTTTAATGTGAAAATACTGTACGGAGGGGTTACAATTACATGGGCAAGATAATGAGTACATTTCTTATCAAGCATTGTTGCCTCCTCCTTTGTTTCCCCTTCCCATCCCTTCCTATTCTTCCACCCGCGCCCCCCACCCAATCCTCCCCGATCACCCCCCCCTCCGCCCACACCAAAGTTTTAAAGTTTGTTTTCGACATAATGACTTGGACATCTCATTGTTGCAATGGGTCCATCTGTATCCCTATTAAACGTTTTGTTTTTCCCCTTCCCCTCCACAAATTATAACATCAAATACAGTGAAAGCAGGGGTTATACTGTGGGGGAGGGACATACAAAGCAACAAATAAATAATCTTATAAATGTGTTAGAAACAATCTCAAGAAATAAAAAAAATCATTTGAGTACATATCTTAGGGTTCATTTTCCTAACATCACCTTATCTGACCTTTTCTGCTTGACTCAGACATATACTAGATATTGCAAATAAGGGAAACCATGGGACCTATGTTTCTTTGGGCCTGGCTTACTACACTTAATATAATTTCTTTCCAAGTCTTTCCATTTCCTAACAAATGGGGCAATGTCATTCTTTCTGATGGAGGCATAGAATTGCATTGTGTATATATGCCACATTTTCTTGATCCATGCATCTACTGAGGGGCTTCTGGGTTGGTTCCATATCTTAGCTATAGTAAATAGTGCTGCAATAAACATAGTCGTGCTGGTAGCTTTAGTGTGGTCTTGTTTGTAAACATTTGGGTAAATGCCCAAAAGTGGGATTGCTGGGTCATAGGGAAGCTCTATGTGGAGTCTTTTTTTTTTTTTTTTTTTTTTGAGAACATACTGTACAGAGGGGCTACAATTACATGGGCAGGATAATGCATACATTTCTTACCAAGCATTGCAGCCTCCTCCTTTGTTTACCCTTCACTTCCCTTCCCAGCCTCCCCCCTCCCCCCACCCAATTATACCCCCCCCCCCCACATCGACATTGTAAAGCTGGTTTTGACATGACGTTTTGTACTTCTCATTGTTGCAACTGGTCCGCCTGAATCCTTAAACGACTTGTTTGTCCCCATCTCCTCCACATGTTATACTGACATCAAATATAGTGAAAGCGGGGGTTACACTGTGGGGGAGGGGCATACAAAGCAACAAAGAAATAATCTTATAAATGCGTTAGAAACAAATGCATGAAAGAAACGAAAACATTAAAATACATATTTAAGGGTTCATTTTCCTAACATCACATTATCTGACCTTTTCCGCTTGACTCATACCTATACTAGACATTGCAAATAAGGGAAACCATGGGACCTATGCTTCTTTGGGCCTGGCTTACTTCACTTAATATAATTTTTTCCAAACCTTTCCATTTCCTAACAAATGGGGAAATGTCATTCTTTCTGATGGAGGCATAGAATTCCATTGTGTATATATACCACATTTTCTTGATCCATTCATCTACTAAGGGGCATCTGGGTTGGTTCCATATCTTAGCTATGGTAAATAATGCTGCAATAAACATAGTCGTGCTGGTAGCTTTAGTGTGGTCTTGTTTGTAAACATTTGTGTAAATGCCCAAAAGTGGGATTGCTGGGTCATAGGGAAGCTCTATGTGGAGTCTTTTGAGGAACCTCCATACTGCTTTCCAAAGTGGTTGAACAAGTTTACATTCCCACCAACAATGAAGTAAAGTACCCTTCTATCCACATCCCCTCCAGCATCTGCTGTTATTAGAGTTCTTGATTATAGCCATTCTAACTGGGGTGAGGTGGTATCTCAATGTTGTTTTGATTTGCATTTCTTTTGAGCATTTCTTCATGTGCCTATTGGCCTTCCTTCTTTCCTCCTCAGAGAAGTTTCTCTTTAAGTCTTTAGCCCACTTATTTATTGGGCAGTTTTTTCTTTGCAGATTTGTTGTTGGGGGATTTATTTTTTTGAATTCCATGTATATTTTAGATATGAGACCTTTGTCCATTGCATGGATAAAATGATGTTCCTGCAGTCGAATATATAGGGGATTCAGTAGTTGAATATAAATTAAAATAAACTGTCACTCTTTAATTTATACATTTCTGTCCTGTATTGATAAGTAAGAAATGCACATTTATTGTAAAAAATTATTTTAAGTAGAATATCTTGAGAACAATGAGAAATAATCATCTGTAAACAGCCCGAACAGTTACTGTCTTAGTGAATTTCCTCTAGCATTTTTCTGTTTATTTTACTAAAAACATTTATGGAATTTTCTAGTGGCAGAGTCTATGCTAAATACTCTCTTTTATTTTGATAATGAGGATTAAACCTAATTGTATTGCATTAGGCAAGTGTTCTACCACACTCCAGCCTTTGATTTTTATTTTATTTTTGAGATACTATCTCACTCCCTTTGTCCAAACTGGATTGAAATCTATGATTTGATCTTCCTGCAATTAACAGATGTGAATCACCACTCTATGTGCTAAATATATACATTATTCATTTAACTCAATACTCCCTCAAGAGTGTGTGCATGTATACACACATCTACTCACATATTCTCTTTCTCACTCCTCCCTCAACACTTGTTTTTTTTTCTGTTTGGAAGAGATTAGGATCACTTCATGGCACTCTAACCCTGCAGCTGGAAAGGTCGGCACCAGGAACAACATGACAGGAGAGAAGAACTCTGCCAAGTCTAATGTCCCAATCTTGCCTTAGAAAATAGAATTGAGGACCTGATAGGCAGTAGAAAGGAGTCTGTGATGGAGCTTAAGTCTATTTTCTGCCACAGTGCATTCAATGAGTGGAGCAATCAAGCCTGGAGGAAAAATCAAGAGAATGAGAATCTATGTAAGCTTGTGTCTGGGGGTGGGAAGAGAGAGGGAGAGAAAGGGAAAGACAGAGGGGAAAGAGAGAAAGGAAAAGAGACACACACAGACACACAGACACACAGACACAGACACAGACACAGACACACACACACACACACACACATACACACACACACACACACACACACACACACACACACACACACACACCGAAAGATTGCACTCTTGGAGCATTTCCAATGGACGTCCAAATAAACGTCTATCTTCCCTTCAAATACATTTTGAACTTAAGCTTTAAGATACCATGTTAATGTGCATTGATAGTGATTATCTTGCTCTGTACAAAGCATCATTCCAACTATTTAATGTTCATTTATTTCATTAAATACATTTTAATCTTTATATCAACCCCCTCTAAAGTGTGAGTGTCACTGCCTTCATTTACATGGGAGGACAGAACCTCAAAAACTTAAGCAGGAGGCATTGGTTAGGAAGGGCATGCCCATATATTACTCCTGCCCCACTATATTTATACACACACACACACACACACGCACACACACACACACACACACACACACATTTATTTTTCTGTTCCCTTTGGCACATGCTCACCTCCAATAGAACAGAAATGGAGGTCTATTTTTAAATATGTGTGCAAACCAGCATCAAGAATACAAGAACAATATAAGAGATGGGCAAATATAATTGAGTGAAAATCTGAAAAACAACTCCTATGCCCCAGGCCTGGATTTCTGTCCTGCACAGGGAGGGGCCTGTTTCTACCCCTACTCTCCCAGGCCTCCTCAGCAGGTGCCTGAGAACATAGTTGGAGAGGGACTAGTAAGGCTTTTCAAATGAAAGACATCAGTGAATTTACTATAAGAGACAAATGCAGAGGAATTACAATCCACACAGACATTGACTGCTTTCCTTTACCTTGACTTTCAAAATTCTTTACTTCTTCACATACCTCAAAAAGCCAACTGTTGCTGGCACCCGTGTCTCACCCCTGTGAGCTTAGCTACTAAGGAGGCTGAGATCTGAGGATCGCAGTTGAAAGCTAGCTCGGGAAGGAAAGTCCATGAGACTCTTATCTCCAATAAACTAGCAGAAAACTGGAAGTGGCAGTGTGGCTCAAGTGGTAGAACGCTAGTCTTGAGTTGAAGAGCTGAAGGACAGCACCCAGGCCCAGAGTTCAAGCTCCAAGACCAACAAAAAAAAATCCAACTGCTAGCTGGGCACCAGTGGCTCATGGCTATAATTCTAGTTTCTCAGGTGGCTGATATCTGAGGATCAAGGTTCAAAGCCAGTCCAGGCAAGAGACACTTATGTCCAATTAACCACCAAGAAAATAGAGTTCAAGTGGTAGAGTGCTAGCCTTGGGCAAAAAACCACAGGGACAGCACCCAGGCCCTGAATTCAAGCACCAGCACCAGCACATGCACACAGGCACACACACACATACACTCTCTCTCTCTCTCTCTCTCTCTCTCTCTCTCTCTCTCTCTCTCTCTCTCTCACACACACACACACACACACACACACACACACACAAAAGAAAAAAGAAAATGTAACTTTTTCAGTTTACCTAGGGAAAATTAGTGTTCCTTCAAACAGTCTGATGGTCGGCAAATGTTTGTGAGCTCCCGAATACACTCCTAGACGTCTGTCATCAATTCCACCTTCAAAACTTTTGCCTTCAATCAGAGTTTCTGAAGAGCATTGGTACAATTAAAGTTAATCAATACAGCTTTTATTTTACTTGGTCTCATAAAAATATAATAATTCTACTTTCAATGAAGGGAATTAATTAGCATGGCCTTGAGACATTGCCCTTCATTTGAAATGTTGTGTGTGTTCTATTACTGTCATAAATTTTCATTATGTTTTTTTTTCTTGAAAACAGTCCGTAAATATTCCTTCGGCAAACATTTACTGAGTGTGTGCAGTGTTGCAGAATGTACTTAGTGCTGGGAGCCCAGAATGCTCTAAAAGATCGATCCGCCTTGGGTATTATGTACATAATCAAGTTTGAAAGTCTGGATCATTTTAGCAACTGAAGGAGAAAATCATTTCTGAAACTATAAGTCTCTTTAGTATGGGGAATAAGGCTGAGAAACTTGTCTTCATGGTTTCTAGCCAGGAGATCTATCTATTTAAAATCACTTAACATCAGAATATGTAAGCAAACGTTTAAGGGCATCAAATGATTACAACTAAAAATGTAGCATGCACATATTACTTAGATATGGTAGTTTATATTTTGTTCAAAAAATGGATTGATAAAAAGACTTTTCTCCATATGAAAGGCAATGTCCCCAAATTCAGTTTCTTTATTACACATTCATTATAACTCTAGCTTTTGTTGGGAGAGAGATGAGATCCTCGTTCAAAAACATAACTGAGAGCCATTGTTACATTCTCCTTTCTGACATTGTCAAAGATGCTACAGAGAAACAGAGACCTACAAAGATATGAGTCCTGGCACATATTGTAAATGCCAGCATTGAATGATATCTCCATGGTAAGAAAGAGAAACTTCACAAATTTTCACCCACCTGAACAACCCATCCTGTTGCTTTGCCTCTGAGCCTGGATGAGTTTTCCCATTTGTCCTTCTGTGGCACAACTTCTGTGGAAGGTGTGTGACTTTTCCTTTATTCAGCAGATATGAAGTCCTAACTCTTCTTGCAAACATTCTGAGAAGCTATCACCAGGCCACAAGAAGTACAGATAAAATTTTCATCCCATACTCTCCCTTCATAGTACCCCTGTCCTGAAAAACTGCTTACTGAATAAAACGCAACAATGATTGCACATTTATATAAACCTGAGAGAGCATTATCACATTAGTCATAACACCAGAGAGGAACAAGCAGAGGAATCATTATCTGAGTGTCAGAAGTATCAATTGACCTACTGCTCCACATGCTTAAGTGGGACCATTAATAGATGTTTTGCCAGCTGCCAGTGGCTCACACTAGCAATCCTAGCTACTCAGGAGACTAAGGTCTGAAGATTGTAGTTAAAAGCCAAACAACGCTAGAAAGTAAATGAGATTCTTATCTCCAATTAACTATCAAAAAGCTGGAAATGGTGCTGTGGCTCAAGTGGTAGAGTGCTAGCCTTGAGCAAAGCAGCTCAGGGGCAGCACTCAGGCACTCACGCCTCAGAACCAGCACACACACACACACACACACACACACACACACACACACACACACACACACACACACACAAAGATAGATGCTTCATGTTTTCCTGGCCATGTTCTTTTTTCTTATGCTTATGCTTCTTTTGGTGAAGATTTTGTCATCTTGATGTCAATTAATAACTATGCTGTCTTGGGCTTATCGTCCTCAACTTCATATTCCTTGCCTTGTAGAATGAAGACATTTCTTGGCAAAATTCTTGCAGTGGGCGAATCCACTCATAGTACTCAATGTACATGTATGAAAATACAACCAGGTAAATTGAGGGCATGGGGTTGGGAGAGATGGAAAATGATCTAAGTGGTGACATTGATCAAGATGTACTGTACTCACAAAGTGACATGTTAAATTAGAACTCCTTTGTACAAGTACATAGGTATAATTTTTTAAGTAGAAAAACAATGAAACCAGTGCAATCCATACCTCTTAGGTCTAGGTTGTGCATAGCTGCCTCTTTTAAAGAATATAGGACAGAGAAGAGTGGAACAAATCATTTCCAGAATAAAAGTGATCAACTATACCCCGAAGTTAACATCAATAGTGATGTTGACATACACCCTCGATTTCATGCACTGAGAACACATTTTCCCCCAACCCCCCAATCCTGGGTTTGAACTCAAGGCCTAGCTTCTGTCCCTGAGCTTTCTCCTCTCCACCCCTCCCACCCCCACACACAATGCTAATGCTCTAACACTTGAGCCATAGCTCCAATTCTGGCTCTTTTTGGTTAAATGGAGATGAGTCTCATGGATTTTCCCAGCCCAGGCTGGCTTAGAATCATAATCCTCAGATCTCAGGCTGGGATTACAGGTGTGAGCTACCAGTGCCCAGCTTGAGAACATACTTTTTCTCTGTAATTCTCCTCCCTGAAACCTCATAGCCACAATCTTAGGAGAAAAGATTCAGAGAGCTCCCAACTGAAGAATATTCTACAGAATGCCCTGTCCAATACTCCTAAAAAGGGAGAAATACCATCTCTTTCCCTTTGGTGATTATTATATGACAATAATAATAGCTATTATTATAATGCTCACAATATGTATTCCCATCCCCATTGCTATCAGGCTTGTTTGTATAACTTACTTTTTGACAAATGACATATGAGAAGTGATGACGTGTCTTTTCTGAGTTTTAGTCATGTGGTTTTCACACTGTTCTCTTCCCTTGGGAACCTCCAGCAGTCAGTCTGAATCCCAGAATGGACACCATGCTGAGTGGAAGTGGACATGGATTAGGCTTGTAGCATGACAGAGTAATGAAAGTTGTAAGCTATTGCATCATTGGGGTTGGTTTGCCAATTAAGCTCACATTGAGGTCCCAAATCTAGGTAATCTAGGCCTTTCTCTCTCCATTCCCTCCTGTCCCCTTCTCATTTTTCCTGAATATTTCTTCTACCAGCTTCTCCTCAGGTGACACAAAGTCCTGAGTCTCCTTATCCTAGACACTGTTTTTAGGCTTAATCATTATGGATTCCTTTCTTACATTTTCTCTTAGCTGTTTCTTCACTTTTGTCTTTCTGGAGTTTTCAGCCAGAAGCTCTCAAGTGTGATGGAGCCTCAGATAAAATCCCTCTGCCACATCTGCCTTGCTTGCTTTCACTCTTCTCATGTTGGCATACTATGAAACCAGAATAAGAAGAAGCTCCAGAAACCCTTTGGATAGAAAAAGAAACCACCGCATGGGAGTGAGGGGTGTGTTAGAAGAGATTGGGAGCTGAACACAGGCAGGAAGGCTCATAGCTTCAGCCTCAGCTGTCTTCTGAATCATTGCCCAGGTACCAGCTGTAATTCTTTGCTCCAAAGTCAGTGTGGTGAATTCTGCCATTCTTATTGACTCATCCACATTCACAGACCTAGTTAGGCATCCAAAATGACTTAAGATATAGACTCCCCAAATCATAGAAATCTGTATCAGAGAAAATGGGCAGAAAGAACTTCAGTTAATCAGGTTCAACTCATTTTTACATGCTTATAATTTAACTGAGAGAAAAATATCAAATTCACTCAGCCTTCACAAAATCAAAATATCAAAGCAACTACTTCTTATAGGAAGTAAATATTCACATCATAAATCAGAATTTCTGAAGGGGTGGTGTTCTCAGAAAGTAAGGAATTAGGGCTCAGGACACATTTCAGACACATTTCACATCAGCATCAAGATTAAATTCATTAGCACAGGCTGCAAAAGTTGCTTACTCTCAGCAGGTAAGAACCTATCATTTTTTTTCTGGCCCTTAGTAAAAAAAAATGATGGAAGAGTTTGATTTCCTTTCTCAATTTCAATCTTCAAAGTCACATTGTCTTCTAAGGAAGTCATTTATCTCACTCACCTGAAAATACAGAATATGTCTTCAAAGGAAGGTCTTCTGGGCATCTGGAAGCAAAATAGGAGGAGTGAAACAGGCTGCAAGATACTTGATTGTTCAGGAATAGAATGTTTGTCTTCTTCCACAGCCAAGCTAGTTTTGAGGGCTTGTCCTTTCCACAAGCCAGGTGGGACGGTGGTTAGGTAGGACGGGAGAAATGTCATAGAGTTTCAGAAAAAGGCAAAAGAAAGGTGCATGGCTTTTCTTCTCAGAACAGAACCTTTAAATAGGATATGGTTTTTCTCTTTACATAACACTTAATTATACAGTAGTCCCCTTCACTGTAATTTCCCCTTCTGTAGTTAGTTACCTGTGATTAACTGTGATCTGAAAAGATTAAATGGAAAAATCTCATATTTTGGAAGAGACCACATTCACATAATACCTTTTTTGTTTTTTATTTTTGGTTTTTTGGATGTAAGGTCTCACTGTATATCTCTCTCATTATCTTCCTGCCTTAGCTTCTGTTTCCTAGGATTACAGGTGTGCACTTCCACACCCATTTCACATTACATTTTTACAGCATATTGTTACAATTCTTCTATTTTATTAGTTACTGTTATTATTGTCTTACTGAACCTAATTTATAACTTAAGCTTTATTGTAGCTATAATTGTCTGGGAAAAAACATAGTATATATGGTCATCTTGGTATTAATATGGTTGCTTCCAGAACTGATTGAGCATACTAAAATCAGCATAGGATCCAATCCCATATAGAAAATAGCATATTTCATACAAAATAAGTTACACTTTAAATCGCATCAAGGTTATATCTATTACCAACATACATGTAAAGGTATGTAAATAGTTGCTATATTGTCTGTTTAGGGAACAACAAATTTTTCCTATTTTAAATTTCTGGTTGGTTGAATTCCTAGATGTGGAAATTCTGGATACCTAGGGTTAACTGTATAAAGTACTTCACTGATTTTACGTACTCACTTGGAATGCATCTCCAGAGGCTAATCTGGAACTACTATAAACATCAAAAAGACAGAAACTTGACCTTCTTATTTTGCCATAATTACTCACTAAAGAAAATATGGATAAATTTCATTCTGTACCTTCTCCTCCTCTTCTTCCTCCTCCTCTTCTACCTCCTCCTCCTCCTCCTCCCTCCTCCTCCTCCTTCTTATACTTCTTCCTTTTTTCAGTGCTGAGGGCCTTGCACATGCTAGGCTTGTTCTCCACCACAGTTCTACATCCCAACCCTCTAGAGCTTCTCAAAAGCCTAAGATGTTGACTTGGGTTTCCTGAGAGAAATTCATGTTTAATTCCTTGTTTTTTTAAGGTTATCAAATGAATAACTTTATATTTGTAAGATGTTATTATAGTAAATATGAAATAATATTTTTATGTTACTAGGTGGCGCCCAGTTTCCTTTTAGATAGAAAATATGTGGCTGGCTTCCAACCAAAATCTTTACATCTCAGCCTCCTGAGTACCTAGGATTGCAGGCATCAGTCACCTCTCCTGGCTGAGACAAATAATTTTGGTAAGGAAAATCACTATGATATGGAATATGAGGCATGAAGAATGTGGACTAAACAGGAATATTTTGAAAGCTTGAACAAAACTGAAGTTATCACAAATTTGCAGTCTTCAGTGATGAAAAAAATGAAAAAGAAGTTACAGAAGCAGAGAATTGAAAACTAAAAAGAAATTAGTGAATAATTCCTTGTTAGCAGAAGTACTGATGATTTCTTTTTAGAAAAAGAAATAAAAAAAAATCTGTTTGATATAGTGGTACATGCCTATAATTCTAACTACTTGTGAGGTAGACACTGGATTTTTCTGTTGGTATGGTAAAAATATAATACTGAAGTGCCAATCTCTAAAACAAACTAGTGCCACATGTTGATAAGAGAGGCAGAAGTTGGAGGACCATGGTTTGAGGCAGTTAAGATAAGACTATCTGAAAAGCAAACTAAAGCTAAACAAAGTGCTAGGGATTTGGATCAAGAGCAATTATCCAGCCAGGTTGAGGCCCTGAATTCCATCCCTTCTACTGAGAAAGTAAAGACAAGAAAAAGGAAAAAGATTCTTGATACAATTTTCAAGGTATTTTCTATGCAATTTTCTGCTATAATTTCCTTCTTCAATTGCCTTAAAAGTTTTGAGAAGTCATTTACACAAATGACTACCATCATTTGGGGAAATCAAGGGAAAGTCTTTGCAACCAGTTTTGTAAGACAGAACAACTCTGTAAAACTGAGTTCAATGAGAATAAAATGAGAGGTAATGGTTTCATGAAAATGCAATTAATAACTACATGTCAGAAGGTGAGGAGCTCATAAAGAGGACTTACTTCTTAAAAGAACAGGAGGGTTGCGTTGATTTCATTTCAATTTATTTTTATTTTTATTTTTTGGGTCCAGTCGTGGGGCCTGAACTCTGGGCCTGGGTGTTGTACCTCAGTTCTTCAGCTCAAGGCTAGCGCTTTACCACTTCAGCCACAGCGCCACTTTCCTCTTTTTCTTTCTGCTTATGTGGTGCTGAGGAATTGAACCCAGGACCTCAGGCATGCATGGCAAGCGCTCTACCACTGAGCCACCTTCCAGGCCCTCAATTTTTAAAATTAGGGTAAATTTGGTTGGTACTTTAACACCTTTAAGCAAGGTGTTAAGACAATAAAATTATTGTTGAGATTTTTATAAACACTATAAAGCAATTGTTACATAGATTTTTTTTTTATAGAAACTATTCAACAATTGTTGGATAAATCCCAACAATGTAAATGTGTTCTGTGTCATCTGATGGTGTTGCATATCTCATTATCTAAGGTTGGGAGAATATTATCTTCATTTTCAGAATACAGAAATGGAGGCAAGAAGTATAAATTACTGAAGAAGGCTGAAGTATAAATTACAATTAAGACTGAGTAGAAACCAGAATCCATGGCTCAAATTCAATTCATTATTTGCAAACCCTGGGACTACACTAATATCTAAAACTCTTCTGCTAGCTGGGTGACATTGGACATGTTTCTTAGAGTTGTCATGTGTTGCTTTTTTTCTGTAAAAAGCTAAAAATATTGGTGTTTTCTAGAATTAAAGATTATGTCTTTTGTAAAGTGTTATGCATAGAACATGAAACAAGAATTCCATGAACTCTGAAGTTCTTTATGCAGTTTTTTAAAAAATTATTTTTTGAAGAATCAAGATAGTGAAATTATTCACATTCCTTTCATTCCAGAAAGCATTATCTGAACACATTTGAGAAGAATTTCTACAACAGTCTTGTAATGTATAGGCTTTTGATGTACTTATTTGCCTTCTCTCTGTATCTTCTTAACGGGGTTATTATTGTCTTATTCATGAGTTTAAGAGTTCTTTATATATTATGAATAAAAACTATTTGTCAAGAACTTTATATTTTGCTTCATTAGCAAAAATGCCTGCTATGGGGTTGAACAGAAATGGATGACATCTTTGCCTGATTTCTGAGCAACTGGAATTCTTTCATTCTAATGCAGTACTCTATATCAGGTCAAGAAAGTTCCCATATAGGGGTTGGGAAGGTGGCTCAGTGGTAGAGTGCTTGCCTTGCATGCATGAGGCCCTGGGTTTGATTCCTCAGCACCATATAAGCAGAAAAAAAAGCCAGAAGTGGCACTGTTTCTCAAGTGGTAGAGCGCTAGCCTTGAGCTGAAGAGCTGAGGGACAGCGCCCAGGCCCAGAGTTGAGGCCCACAACCGGACCCTCCCCTACCCCCCCAAAAAAAAGAAAGTTCCCATATAATAAGTTTGACAAATTTTTACCATCCTGCTATTTTGAACAGGACAGAATTATTTTAGGGTCACAAGTAGGGAATTCCCCTGTGACCTGTCTCCTGTACAGGCATGGAACCCCAATTTGCAAACTGCTGATCATACTGAAAACAAATTTTTGCTTGTTAGGACTGTCAGATTTTTGGCATATGTGCTCAGGATGTTTTTCCAGAAAACATAAATCCACACATAGAAATTAGATAGTCACAGCTGTTTGAATTGGCATTAGTAATAATATTTTTATTCTTGATGTGCCATATCTCTATATAAAACAGAATGAAAAACACAGTTTGTAACAGAATAAACATGAGTATATCACCTAGAATCTGGATATGGTTAGTAAACTCTAGGGGATTTTCTCATAGCTTTCAGACTTTTCATAAACATAAATAATAGAAAGCAAGTGAGATGGTTTATACCTATAATCCTAGATACTCTGAAAATGGACCTGTGGATAGTGGGAGTTCAAGGTCAAGCTGGAAAACATACAAGGGACCTCCATTTCAATCAAGAAAAGATGGGTCTGCCAATGTGTGGCTTGTCATCCTACTGGACATCCAACTAGGAAGTTCACTATCCAGGGAGTCTAGGAATAAACAAATGCAAGACTCTATCTCAAAAACAACCAAAGCATGCTGGATGTGGCATGATTCAAGAGGTAAGGTGCTTGCCTGGCAAATGCAAGGCTCTGAATTGAAACCCAAGACCCTACCAAAAAAAATAAAAATAAATAATATGAAATAATTCTCTAGATAACTACACACTTAGTTTAATTATCTTATGTATTCTCCAAATAATCTTGTAGTGAAGGCAGAGAATTGAATAAGCCAGATCAATATACTACTCCAAAATCACAGAGTGGCCCAGAGGTCAGCTTTAAGATCATTCAATGTCTGGATCTTCCTGTTCTTAGATACACAATCTTATGTGTGTGTGTGTGGGGGGGGGGAGGACGAATGTATAAGAACAATGCATTTATTTACACCCTTCATCCAGTTTCACTTATTGAAATCCTATCTCAAATGTAATGTTATAGAAGTGGTCCTTTGTGTGTATGTGGATGGTAATTAAGTCATGGAAGCAAGCCTTCATGAATGGGATTTAAATAAACAAAACCAAATAGATTTCACTCCTGATCTTTAATACAGAGCATCACTCAGAAAAAAAATCCTGACTATGCTGGCATTTCAATCTTGGATCACCAGGCTCCAGAATGTAGAAATAAATTTAGTATTTATAACCAATACAGTGTCTGGTAATTTGCCATCATAGGTCAAAAAGATGAACAGTAAGCCAGCTGAAAAGGACTGTTGTGGTTTCTCTATGTTTTATTCTTCCATCTTTCCAGAGTGCCTGTGATGTAGAAAAATGTGAAGATTCCATAGGGAAAAGTTTTAAAACTGCCTTCTTGTCCAACTCTGACTTCAAAACTTTTGGAATGTAAAGAATGACATCAAGTACTCAAGAGACCTAAGACAAGACAGTTGATCCTCGTCTGCTTTGCTCTTCAGCACCTGGTGAAAATTTACACTATATAAACAGGTCAACTAAAGGTAGTTATAATAAATTTTAAAATGCGTAGCCAGAAAACACTTTATGAACACTCTCTCACTATAGTCTCATTGGCTCCCATGTCCAAAATAGGAAACTAAGGCTGAAAGAGAGGTAGGTAATTTACCCAAGTTTGCAAACTTGGTATATTTGTACATTTAAATGCAGACTAAACTATATCCATACTTAGGCTGACATACCATGTGCATTTATTTTTCTGCAGAAATAAAAGGCTCACGAACTTTTTTCCATGTTCTACACTCATATGTGCTACCATGATATCTTTATCCTTGCTGCCGCCAAGTCATATCAAATGAAGTTGATACATCTGTACCCACTCAAATACAAATGGCTGAGACTTGGGCAACTGTACTTTTAAATCTCCCATGCAGTAATAATGTGTAAATAACAGTATGAAATCCTGAGCTAGAGAATAAAACTTCTATGATGGTGCTAGACCCACCTCACATATCTTTGTCTCTTTCTTCCTTCCTTTTTAGTGCTGGGGATTGAACCCAGGGCCTTGTGCATATTAAGCAAGTGCAACAACACTAAGCTACATGGCCATTTCCATCTCTCCAATTTGATTCACTGCTACCCTGTTCCTGGTACTTTGCATTCCTTGGTCATAATATTTGGAGACTACTAAACTTCATAAGCTTTTCATCTTTTTTCTTCCTTCCCATGTATCAAGACACTGTGCAAGAAAGGTTTTCCTGACCTCCCAAGGCAGAGTTCATGGCTCATTATCAGGTTCTATTTTACCATGCATATCACTCTATTATTACATTTATAATAACAACTCACTTAAATAATTGTTCTCTTCAGACTATTGGTAGACTATTGTTCAATCTTATTTTTTATATACCCAGGAATAGAATTTTTTTGTCTTGTTTTCCTCTTTTTGACTTGGTAAAATTTTCCTGATTTTGAAGAACTATTTATTCTCCATGAATATTGTCTCAGGACATTTCTGCATAATGTCTATAATAAAATTAAGAGATTTCCAGCCAAAGAAGACAACTCAGCATTCTAGAGGTTAATGACTGTACTCTGGATTCCTGTGCATTGGGCACTGCATTTGGCATCTCTGTTTTACAACAATGGACAATCTATATTGAAAGTTGCTTTTTTTTGTTTCCTATTTCAAGCCATATGAAGTATTTAAGGTGTACAGCAAGTTAATTGTGGAAGTATGAGCTGATAATCTTTTTAAAATTATTATTTATTGTAAAGATACTGTATAGAGTTGTTACAGATACATGAGTAAGGTAATGAGTGCATTTCCTATTAAGCATTGTTACCCTTCCTTTGTTTTACCTCTATATTCCCTCCTCCCTACTTCCCCAACTCCTGCTTCCCCCTACTCCCGAAGTTGTGAAGTTTGTTTTCAATGTCTTGTACATTCCATTGTTACAATGGTCAACCTGAATCCTTGTTTCAGCATTTTTTTCATTTCCCTGCCCCTTCCCAAATTAGAAAAATGTATATACAAGATGCAGGGCACTGGAACCGGGTTATATGAGCTGGTAATCTTTAGCCTTCAAATCTTAAAACAAAAATAAGCAATGCACGATAAAATTTCTTCATGAGGATACTCTCAACCTCCTGATTGATGCTCTGATTCTACCATTAAAGTATAATCTTGTTAGAATCAAGTTTTGATCCAGGTTAAAATGCAAATACCTGTGGAAATGATGACATTAAGTTGGTATTAGTTAATTATGCCTTCCTATTAATGAAATAACTTAGAAAAGGTTTTTACAAAAACTGGATGATAGCAAGAGGGATTTTAGAAAAGGCTTTATAGTGGGTAAGGTGTATAAAATTGTACAAAACTGGAACTGCATGATGGGAAAAGAATAAATTCACAGGCAGGTGTAACTTACTTTTCTAGATGAGCCAAGTTAAGATGAATTATTATGTAAGAAGAAAGTTTGTATTTGGTTCTTTCTAACAACTAGCAGATACTTATTTATAAAAAATAAATACTAGAATGAAAAATTCAAAAGAACTTTGATGATGCATTTAATATTTTGGGGACACCAAAGATTTTTAGTGTAGAGACAGTTCAATAAATTATGGTATTTATAAGCACTGGACTCCCATGTAATCATTATAAATGATATTCTTAGAACAGTGCAATTTCTTAGGATGTTATTAGATAGGAAATATATGCATGATATGATGCCATGAAAAGTCAAATTATAAAGTAGGCTCACACCTGTAATCCTACCTACTCATAAGGGTGAGATTTGAGGATCATGGTTCAAAGCCAGCCCCCGCAGGAAAATCCATTTAACCACCAAAATGCCAGAAGTGGAGCTGTGGCTAGCCTTGAGAGAAAAAAAAAAGCTGAGAACAATGTGCAGGCCCTGAATTCAAGCTCCAATTTGGCAATAAACAAATGAATAACAAACAAATATATGACCCCAAAGTTGTAGGAAAATATGTATATGCATATATGCATGGCAGAAAGGTCTAACCGTGTGTTCCAATGTTCACCTTGTGGATGTCCAAAATGGGATCAACATAAACATTTACTTAAAGAAAACCAAAAGTGACAATATATTGGAAATGATCTGTACACCTTGTGGGGCATTGAGAGAGGGAGGGAAAGAGGAAAAAAATGAGGGAGTTGGTAATAAGTTAGACAAGAAAGTAATCACTACCTTATTATGTAACTGTAACCCCTCTGTACATCACCTTGACAATAAAATTAAAACAAAAAAACTAAAAAAGAAAACTAAAAGCTTTTACTTATTGTATTTAAAACTATATTTTAAAAGAATTATAGGCATGTTTTAAAGTTCTAATGCATTGCCCCACTCTACTGGACTGGAATATGGGGAGAATTATTTACACGAGTCCATGAGTAAGAGCCCCAATAAGAATTCTACAAAGAAATGTCAACATGACCAAAGGATCCTACTCATAATACCTTGCTTCTACAGCAAATCACACAATCCCCAATCCACATAATTTGATCATTTAAAGGGAAATGATGAACCTATTTCTCCATTTGTAGAAATACATACCTGTGACAAGGATGGAAAAGGCACTGAGAGCCAAAGTGAATGATACACAATTTTGAGGAAGAGTCCATAGATAGATGTGTCCCACACATTTCCAACCCTCAGTCTAGGAAAGTCAGTCATTCTTGTCATACTAATAAAGACCACAAAAATGCTAACTGTGGGATTCAAAAAGATTGCATGAGAACATGTGTTCATTGTGACAGCACAGCAACTTCAGCACAAATTACTATGTCTCTCTTTCCTTGCCTTATTCCCACCTCATTCTTCAATTCTGAAGGTGAGATTCTGGGGAGCCACTTCTCTTTGCTCCAATAATTAATGAAAGGACACAGGTTATTGGAGATAAAATTTCTACACACATAGTTCTTGCATTCTCATTCTTTATTAAGCTTACTGAGTACTAATGGGATTCTAAAACACAAGAAAGTCTTAATTTTTCCACTAATTTTTAAAATGCCTCCTGTAAGAAGAATCAAAATTAATGAAAGAAATAACTCAGAAACAATATAAAGATATTTGTGGTGTATTGATACCAGGAGAAATTGAAATGTCACGTGTAAATACCAAATGACATTTACAAAGCACAAACCATAATTATTCTGTGAGCTAATGTGGTAATTACAGATTTATACTTTCCAAAAAAATCACCATTGAGAATACCACAGCCAATTTCAATCACAGAAACAAAGCTGCAAAGAATTGCTGAAATGCTCACCTATTCAGTCCTAAAATTGAGAGGGTTGATTCTGTTGATGTGGATGGTTTGATCCTCTTCCTCCTCACAAATGAATATGCCTATGTAGAACAATTTATAACTATATTTTAACTTTACGGGTGTCTTGCCTTTCTGGTCTGATCTTCAGTCTGAGTACCGCTATTGAGCATATGTAGTTTAGAAACATGGGCCATCCCTTAACAAGCAGAAGCACGCTCTAAAACAGTTCTAACAGAAACTCTGTGATAATGGCAATATTCTATACATGTATTGTCTAACAGACTAGCCACTGGCTACATGTAGCTACTGAATATCAAATGTGAATAGTGTCAGAATTTAATTCTTCCAATTTTAGTTAAGTTAAATGAAATTTTAAACTGAGCTGGACAGCTCAGTTTCCAAATAAGGAAGCTGAAGTTCTCGCAATGATAGTGATAAAATATAATCCAAGCTGGGCAAAGGTGACTAACACTTGTAATCCTAGTTACTCAGGAGGCTGAGATCTGAGGATCTTGGTTCAAAGCCAGCCCAGGCAGGAAAGTCAGTGAGTCTCTTATCTCCAATAAACCACTAGAAAACCAAAAGTAGCTCTGTGGCTCAAGCGGTAGAGTACTCACCTTGAGCTGAAGAGTGCAGGGACAGCGCCCAAGACCAGAGTTCAAGCCCCACAACCGACCAAAATATCTATATCTATCTATCTATATATATATACATATATGTACATGTATATATACATATACATGTACATATGTATATATACATATATATACATAAGTACATATATATACATATTTATATACACATATATACATATACATACATATATATACATATACATATATATATTTATATTTATATATATATATATATATATATATAATCCAAGTGAAGAAGTTTCCATTGGATACTAACTGCATGTCTGTGAATTATCTGAGTTTTTCTGTCTTATAGAATTCAGTCATCACTCACCTAGATTGACCGCTGGGTGGAAAGGGGTGGGGAGAAACACAAGCTACTTGGGATACTGAGAACTGCTCCTTGAAGGTGAGGGTTGTGCATGAATCTTTTCTATATTTAGTAGACAGCGAAGTGTCTAGAATGCTGTAGGTAGAAAAATGTATTTCAAAGTGTAAAACAGGTGCTCTGTTTATCAAAATAGGAGAGAAATCAGACAGATGAATTGTATAAATATACAAGTAATATATAGAAAATTTGCTACATTCTATTCCATGATAGGTTCTGGAATAAACTTTAGTTTTATGTACATACTCTGTAAATATTCACAGGCTAACATACAGAAATGTAATCCTTTATTACTGTTAAAATACATAGAATATCTTCATAAAATATATTTGTGGACCTATCTTTTCCTTAATTTCTTCCACACCTGCATTAAAAAATGGCTCTAAGAGAAAAGTTTCTAGATGTGTAAAATATGAACTCCATCTATTTCTTTTGTTGAATTTGTACTCTAGATAAGATTAAAGTCCCTATTTCATCTTAAGGCTTAGGGCTAGAAAAAGAATAAGTAATCTCAACAAATTGTCATGCCTCATTTTTAAGGAGAGCTATATATTTATTAGGAGAAATATGTATGGGTCTTGGTAGCTAGGAACATTCAAGAAACAAAAGAAAAAGAACAATTCCACAGCAGTCTCAAGTATTTGCATATCTTCAAGTCAACACTAGTTGCTCTTTATTCTATAGTATATTTACAAAGATATTTTTACAAGCTATTTCTAAGCTAGTGTCATCCTCCAGAGTAAAGTTCAGGCATGCCTATTGCTCATTATATAGATTGCAGTTGCTCAAACTCAGAACCCGTTGTTTATTTAGGTTTCATCTGGCTATCTTTACCTCACTCAGTAGCACTGAGGGCTGGGATATTTACTTCAAATATATAAATACACACATACACATCACTAACTTTCACTATTGCTGTAAAAATTAAGTGCCTTTTGTCTCTGACCCAAGAGTATCACAAATTGTCTAGCATCCATGAAAATGTGACAAGTTCATTATTAACTTGCAAGTAGTTTAAATTTCTAGCTTCATGGAAGTCTAAATACTCATATGAAGAAAAATATATACCTAGAGTTTTGGTGTGCTTCTACATTACAAAGCTCTCAATTTTCATCTTTTTTTAAAATACATTTTTAATTGTAAAAATACTGTACAGAGGGGTTACAGTTACATGAGCAAAGCATTGAATACATTTCCTATCAAGCATTGCAAAACAACTCATGGGTAGAGTGCTTACCTTGCATGCATGAGGCCCTGGGTTTGATTCCTCAGTACCACATACACAGAAAAGGCCAGAAGTGGCACTGTAGCTCAAGTGGTAGAGCACTAGCCTTGAGCTGAAGAGCTGAGGGACAGTGCCCAAGCCCAGAGTTCAGGCCTTATGCCTGGCAATTAAAAAAATATTCTGTATCAATTTTCATATTATTTGCCTTATTTTAGAAATTAGAAGTCACATATTTCAATCAGAACTAACTAAATTTAATGGCTGCAACTTTCTACAGGGTGTTTAGGTCCTAATAAGTTGTGGATATGCCCCCAAGGCTTTTTACTAAAAGCCGAGGGAAAGAGATCCAAAAATGGGAGCCGATAGGCAACCAGAGCATTATTATGTAGCTTTAGTTCATTGTTACAAAAACGGGTGTGCAAATCAATATGATGGTTCATAGTTACAGGACCAGAAGACATACTGAAAACTGACATCAGAGAAGGGTCAGTCACTGTAGGAAAACACAAAACAGGATGCACCAAAGGATGCAATCATCAATGTCCAAATAAGCAACACAAAATGGGATAAAGCCATTGTAAGCCTATATTTGATGAGTGGTTCACATCAAGAATATACAAAGAACATCCTCCCAACAACAACAAACAACCTGATTTTACAATGTGCAAAGAACTCAGATCTTTCTCCAGAGACCATTAAAGTGTTAACAAGCACATGAAGAAGTTGTTTAACATCACTATTCACCAGGAAAGTGTAAGTCAAAACAATGAAGAATATGACCATTTCATATGAATTAGTATAACTACAAAAAACAAAGTAATAATACTGACAAAAGTGTGATAAAATTGGAACCTTTCTATGAGAAATAGTATGGCATCTTTTCTTTTTTTTTAAATTTTATTTTATTTTATTTGTGAACATACTAGTATGGCATCTTTTCAAACAATTAAAAACAAGATCATTCATGCCTATAATCCTAACCACTCAGGAGAGGAAGCTGAAATCCAAGGATGGAGGTTCAAAGCTAGCCTGGGTAGAAAACAGGAAGTGGATCTGTGGTTTAAAGTAGTAGAACACTAGCCTTGAGGAAAAGTTCAGAGACAGTGACCTGGCCCTGAGTTCAAGCCCATGACAAAGATAGAAAGAAAGAAAAGAGAATTGTCATATTATACAATGGCTCCACTTTTGGTCATATACTCTGAAGATCTAAGCAAGGTCTTGAAGAAATCTTTGAACACACATATTCATTTTTTACAATACTAAAACATGGAGGCAATCCAAATGGCCATCAACAAATGAATAGATAAAATAAATGTGGTTTAAACATACAATGGTATATAACTTCAACTTTAAAAAGGGTAAACAAAGGAGGAGGCTGCAATGCTTGGTAAGAAATGTACCCATTATCCTGCCCATGTAATTGTAACTCCTCTGTACAGTGTGTTCACAAATAAAATAAAATTAAATTAAAAAAAAAAGAACTATGTTGTGACAGATGCTATATTATGGATGAATCTTGGGGACACTGCTAAATGAAATAAGCTGTAAAACTGAATTCAGAAATCCTTACACAAAAAACCATCAGAAACATTCACCAATGTAAAAGCAAAAGAGTTCTTATTGCAAGCTCCAGCTTGGTCCTCCGCGCACCAGGTAATGTTAAGAGGCCCTGAGCCCAGGGTTATAGTAATTTTTATACACATTTTTAGGGAAGGCTGGGACTTTGTATACATCACAGCATCTTACAACAAATTATTACAAGTCGCGGGGAAATGATAATACAATTCTATAGTATGATTGGCACACTACAAAGCAGAAACAGGCTGTTGGGTAGATCAGAGGGCTGACACACTTTTTTTTTGGGGGGGGTCCGGTCGTGGGGCATGAACTCTGGGCCTGGGCCCTGACCCTTAGCTCTTCAGCTCAAGGCTAGAACTCTACCACTTGAGCCACAGCGCCAATTCGGCTTTTTTCTTTTTGCTTATGTGGTGCTGACGAATCGAACCCAGGGCCTCATGCATGCAAGGCAAATGCTCTACCACTGAGCCACCTTTCCAGCCCCTAGGGCTGACACACTTTAAATGGTTGGCTTCCACAACAGGGAGTCTCATGGAGGTTTGTGCTAAACTGCAGGGTTCCTTTCTTAAACAAACACCACCTGTGGCCTGAGTGTTGGGGTCACCATGCCCTCCAGCACCTGCCTGCCTGCGATTTTCTCAAGGATTGTTCATGTTCCTAGTGGCCAAGAATTGCCTCTTCTGTTCCTTCCTATGCCAGGTTCATCTTCAGCTGCATAACTCATACTTCAGAAGATGACAGCTAGCTCAACAGGGAGTCACTCAGGCCTCAGTCTCCTCAAAGTCAGTGATAAAAAGATCAAATATTGCATAATTCTACTTATATCAGTTACATAGAACAGTCAAATTGATAGGAAGTAAAATCGTACTTGATGGAGATCTTGAAGCAGAGGAGAGTGGAAAATTATTTTAATGAATATAGAATTTTAATCTTGGAGGATGAAAAGAGTGTGGACATTGAATGTATACAATATTTTGACTATACTTACTACTACTATGCTGTATTCTTAAAATAATTAAGATAAGAAAACCTGGGAGAGGAGAAGAAAGAGAATGATGAAGGAGTAAATATAATCAGGGTACACTGTATACCTATGTGGATATATCAAAATGAAATCCACTTATATAACTAGGTAATGCTAATACAAAGTGTAAAAAAGATGATAAATTTTGAGTTGCTTGCATTTGACCACAATTACTGATAAAAAAAGAAAAAACAACCCCAGGTTGGGAAAACATTTAAATTGCCAGTAAGCAATAAACCTGGGTTCAAAACTATATCTCACTTAAGTGTGTGAAGCTGTTTTTTTTTTAATGTAAAGAGAGAAGGCTCAGGGAAATCATCTCTTTTGTACAAAATAGTCAATTTGCGGTAATTTGGATGTTATCATACACATTTAAAAAATATAATAGCATATGTAGCATCTGAGATATGTTTCCTCTTTTTTTTAAGCTTCAAAGTAGTTTCTAGTTGCACAGAAAATGCATCATCTATTCTGTTTACAAAACAGTAAAACATTAGAGGTGAGGTCCATAGCCCTTGATATACATGGCCAAACATCTCAGGTGCCTACCATAATATCCACCCTTCCTTTCTGAATCAATAGAGACACCTTTCCATTTAACTCAACCCCAGGCTAAGTAAAATAGTGATAACATTTCCCAATGGTGATAATATTTAGATAACGATACAGAGAAAAATGTTACCTGATAGCTTCTAGAATACTGTCTTAAAGGACAGTCTGCACATGTTCTGTATTTCTTTATTTCCTTCTTTCTGTTCCTTCACCTCACTTCCTGGAACTTGAAAGTGATTAAGGGCATTTTAGCCTTCACCTTGGGCCAAGACAGTGAGGGCTGTATCCTAACGTTGGGGTATGCCTCCATGCTCTTGGAATCTTCATGCTTTTACTGTCTTCCTCTGGACTTTCAACAGATAAGAGATTAAACCATTATTAGTTGTATTGTTATGATACATTTGAGTTCTCCTTTCCTTAAGATACCTACACTGTGGATATGCACTCACAGAAAATACATTGTATTGCTTTTATATATATATAAAATCCTTTAGGTAGTGTACAAAGGGTCATCACTCAACAAGTCAGTTATTGGTCCTTCATGATTTTTCTTTCAAAATGACATTACCAGTTATATAAAGAACACACGTTCTGCTACTAAGAACTTGCTTCATCTGCAGTTAAATTCCTAAGTATATGCTTTCAGATGCACAAATATGATCTTCGGCCTGAATTTAGCTCACAATGTACCTTCAGGAGAAAGTACTTCCCACAACAAAATACAGGACTATGAAGATAATACAAGCACTCAGGAATGGTGGCCCTTACTTCACCTGACTTTAGAAATACAGTCCAGTTATTTCTCTGCCCTAGATTTGCTAACGGTATCTTACCATATTGGCTCAAAGCAGAACTGAATTTGCCTTCTGTAAGGAGAAATCAAGTTGCATTCAAGGTAAGTATACAAGTTTATGTCAGAGGGCTTTGCTGCTTCAAACAGCTATTTAGCCATTCAATCTCTCTGTCAGCATGGTGTTTCATGGGAGACCAGAACCCTGTGAGTAACAAGTGTAGATGTGCCACTCCGAGAGAGTTGAACCACTTCAGCTGGGTAGTTATGGATAACAGGTGATGGTTGGAATTGGCTCCAACACGACGGGGATGAATGACTCAGCAAAAAATACACACCTTGTTCCCATCAGGCTTCAGGTGCTAATGCATGTGCTGTTTCTGACTATGGTCTGGGGCGTGTCCCTTTACCTTCCATCCAACAAAAGTGTTTTCCCCACTTGTGCTTTGAGATGGGGCATCCAATAAGGAAACTTCCTACTCATGCTCCGAGACTGGGACACCAATCACGAGATGCCATGCAGCACAAGCCCACCCCTTGACCAATCAATCCAGGAACACGCCCTACGGGGCAGAGTCAAAGGGCTGTACATATACTCAGGGATGTGGGCTTCTTCAGATCCGCTTTTGGCTTCTCCTTTTGCTGAGGGGTCTCTTTCACTGCTCTCTTTTCGCTTTGAAGAAAACCTGTTTTAGGGGGGAGATAGGAAGGGAAAAATACAAATTGAATCAATAGGGATACAGTGAGATGAGATGTACAACACGCTATGGCGAAAAACAAACTTTACAACTTTTGAAGCAGGGTGGTGGTGGGGTTCAAATGGAGAGGTGGGGAGGTGAAATGGGGAGGTGGGGGTGAAATGGGGAGGTGAGTTGAATTGGGGGGAGGTTGGGTGGAGGAAGTGTAGTCGTGGAGATGGGAGGGCAGAGATGGTAGGGGAAAAACAAAGGAGGAGGCAACAATGCTCATGTAATTATAACCCCTCTGTACGGTATTTTCACAAGAAAAAACTTATCTTTAAAAAAAAAATTTCTGCTCTCGAATTCTTTAAAGAAAACAAACCTGAGGGGCTGGGGGTTTAGCCCAGCTGAAGGGCGCCCTGAAGAATGTAATGAGCACCCTGTAAGACTTCTTAAAAGCTGCTTAACTCCTGTAAGAGGGAATAGAAGACTGCCAGGCAGGCAGGATTGACTAAGATGTGGGAAGTGTTCTCATACTCTTCATCTAGAGGGCTAGAAAACATGTTGATCTGCTTGCTGCCTCAAGCAATTCAGAAAGTGGCTTGCATTTTCTAAAACCTAAATCCAAACTTTCAACTTTTCCTTCCCACCAAGAATTCTCCTTCAGGCATCTTCCTACCATAGTGTCTTGGCAGCTTGGAAATGCTCTGCCTCAGAAATGTGGCATCAAGAAAGTGCCCTGTGGTCAGCCAAGCAGCTAGGATCTAACTGATTCATCTATATCTCTTAAAATGCTACAGCCCGCTCTGTGTTCTTTGCTCTGTGTTCAATATGTATGCTTAAGTCCACAGCTACGTGCCTGCTCTTTCTAGTAGTCATAGGAGCAGAAGTACAAGGCAGGTTCTTTATATGAAGCAGCCACACACAGCTGTTGGTTTCATAACCATCCACTGAGGTGGGTTTGCATAAGGGAACCAAGGCAATATGTGAATAAGCTCATAAGCTTATTTTTTTTTTTTGGTCCGGTCATGGGGCCTGAACTCTGGGCCTGGGCGCTGTCCCTCAGCTCTTCAGCTCAAGGCTAGCACTCTACCACTTGAGCCACAGCGCCACTTCCGGCTTTTTTCTTATGTGGTGCTGAGGAATCAAACCCAGGGCCTCGAGCATGCAAGGCAAGTGCTCTCCCACTGAGCCACCTTCCCAGCCACTAAGCTCATAAGCTTATAAGCCTCCATTCCAAAGAGTGAGCTGCTGACAATAAATTCTGTCTGGGAATGGATTCTGTAGGAGTTAGAATCTTTTCTCTCAAAGTGATTGCTTGAACTAAAGCAACTAAGAGTAGCCATCTTACAAAAAGCTATTTTAACTAAAGTATATCCTGTTACTAGAATGGTTCTAGGGACTTTTTAGGCATGGATTAACTCAGAGCACGGGCTAAGATTTTTCTAAAAATTTGTGGCCTGGTTGTCCTGGTTTAGTTGTTTGCTCTGAAACTGTTAACCCCTTTGAAAATAGCCAGCTGAGCTTCAAAATTGACAATTGAACAAGACTGTGAGCACAACTTCTGATCAAGAAAAGTAGTAGCTCATTAAGGGTAAAACCTGTTCAGAATCCCACTCAGCACTCTGGAACTGCATGTCCACCCCCTCCCCAATGCCACACCGGCCTAGCCTGGCACATACACAACCCAAGCCTCGGGCTGGCAGGGGTGTGCTTGTGAGAGGCCCGCCAGCCACACAGATGCGAGAGTGGAGAGAGAGCAAGGGGAAGGAGGAGGCCCCACCCCAAAAGGATGGATGGGAAGGGGACCGCCCCCAATCCCCACCCCACTGGTATGGGAAGGGCTCAGGACAATTGCCTGCCCATGTGGGGGTGGAGGTGAAAAGACAAACCCTTGTGTGGAGGGCTGACTTTCAATAGATTGCAGCGAGGGAGCTGCTCTCCTACTTATGAAACCCCGACTCAGAAGCAGGTCGCCTATGAATGGCTTTGTGCCAGGTTCCACACAAAGGTGCATTGCATGACAGGAGGGAGGCAGTACCCTTTCCAGCCTCACCCTGTTTCCCAGGATGAGAGGCTTTCAGCACTGGACCCCAGTCCCAACGCGCGGTGGTGGGGCAACGACCCCGTGTGGACGCCGGGCTGGTTGCTTAATTGGCTTCCTGTCAGTAACATGCCCTTTGACAGAACTAAACTTTGCCATGCAAAGTTCTTTCAAGTTGATGGTCTTTCTTGAGATATTAGTGTACACTATGGGAGTATTCCCAACAATTTGGGGACTTGTCCAGGATCCTTGTTACTCAAGGGGATCCTGGGAATCCCTCAGGAGGAGACACATCCTACCTTGTTGAGGTAGCTCAAGCTTGGTTAAACACCCTCCCATGTGGTTAATGATGAACCCAAGATGGAAAGTTTATCAGCCATGTCAGGAAGGGGCCCAAGGAAACACCCAATAAAAAGTAACCTCATGCATTGACCATGAGAAGAAAAATTGGACTAGAGTATAGTACCTTGTTGGTGAGAATTTTCATGGGCTGAGTGTGTCTTAGGCACAAAGAGAATTTGAGTCTTGACCTGCGTGTTCATTCTCTGGCCCAAGAAAAAAATGTGGGAGCTGGAGGAAGACATACTTGACAAATCCCAATAAGGGGAGAGTTGAATATGAAAGGGTTGCACAAGAAACTTACAATAGGGAGGATTAAGTGCACCCAAAACTGAAATCACAAGAGACCTGCTAAAATGGGGAATAAGAATTGTAGACCTAAGGAACCCAAGAAAAATGGATCCATAGACCTGCTCCTGATAATCCACTGGAAGAATGTTGAAAAATGTCTGAGAACACTATGAATGATTTTCATTTTTGAGCTCTAGAATATGCACTTGTCCAAACAAAAACTTGTGTATATGTGCTTGCATGTTTGTGTTAAATCCTATATCCGGAAGGGAGAACTCGAATTATCCTACTCACTAAACTCCTTCAGCTGACCCACTTTGACTCTGAGGCTTGGATGGATCCTCTAGCTGATCCACAGATGTATGGCATTGGAAACTGTTTCAGAAGCAGACTTTCAGGGTAGACTTAAAATTTAGGTCAAAAGCCAGGTGCCAATGGCTTGCATCTGTAATCCTACCTACTCAGGATCTGAGGGTTGGGGTTCAAAACCAGCCCAGGCAGGAAAGCCCTTGAGACTCTTGTCTCCAATTAACCACCAGAAAACTGGGAGTGGTTCTGTGACTCAAGTGGTAGGGCATTTGCCTTGAGCTAAAGAGCTCAGAGACAGCACCCAGGACCAGAGTTCAAGTCCCACAACCAACAACAAGAAAAATGCTTGGGTGAAATGGATTAAATATTCTGTCCACCATTACTGTTAAGATTGTGTGGCACAAAGGCCAGAAAAACAAGTGGTCCACTTCCCACTGTGATGAACTTCTGACCCCCAAGGGCATGGGTTGCATGATCTGTTGGTCAAACACGGCCTGGGGAAACTTGTAAGACCCTGTTGTTCCTGTTCGCAAGAGTAAGGATCCAAGACAAAAACCCCATCTTCCCAAGGCCAACTATACCGCTTGCCTCTCTAGGTTGGGGGGACAATTGGGATTTCTGGGAAACTTATCAGGATGAGTGAAGGCCGATCCTGTGAAGAGATGAGCAGTATGCACTAACCATAGCCAGGGGAAACGTCTGATGGTATTGTGGAGGACCAGAGTTTGAGACCTTCCTGGCCAACTAGAGAAGAACCTGTGCTTTGGTTCAATTGGCCATCCCTTTCACCCTAGCATTTCACCTACCTGTCCATTCTCAAACATTTTATACTAGGTAAGGAGAGAGCCCTTCCCTAGAGGGTCATTCATATCTCATATTTTCATGGGTGCTATTCAGGATTCCCCAAAAGTTTCCAAAAAGTTCAAAGCCAGAAACCAAATAGCAGCTTATGAATCAGTTTTATTCTGATGATTACTATAAATAAAAAATGTAGTTTGGGGGCTGGTAAACTATTTAACTAGCATTCATATGAGGTCCTGGGTTTTATTCCTCAGCACCACATAAACAGAAGACGCTGGAAGTGGCACTGTGGCTCAACTGGTAGAGCACTAGCCTTCAGCAAAAGAAGCTGAGGGACAGTGCCCAGGCCCTGAGTTCAAGCCCCAGGACTGGCAAAAAAAGAGGGTTGTTAAAAGATTTTTTAAAGCCATAAACTAAATGCTCTAGTAGGATAGCATGGGAAAATTAGTTCTAGAAATGTTATCTGAAAAGGGAAGATTTCATGTGGTGATTGGAGGCCAAAGCTGCACAAAGGCCTTAGAACAATTGAACATTGGCAACTAAGTTAACTAAAAACTCAGATGAAGGGCTGGGAAGTTGACCCAGTGGTAGAGTGCTTGCCTTGCATGCATGAGGACCTGGGTTCGATTCTTCAGCACCATGTAAGCAGAAAAAGCCAGAAGTGGCGCTGTGGCTCAAGTGGTAGAGCTCTAGCCTTGAGCTGAAGGGCTGAGTGACAATGCCCAGCCCCAGAGTTCAGGCCTCACAACCGACAAAAAAAGGGAAAATATTAAAAACCAGGATAACAACAGATGGCTGGAGGGGATGTTGACAGAAGGGAACCTTACTGCATTGTTGGAGGGAGTGTAAACTTGTTCAACCACTTTGCAAAGTAGTATGGAGGTTCCTCAAAAGACTCCACATAGAGCTCCCCTATGACACAGCAATTCCGCTTTTGGGCATTTACCCAAATGTTTACAAACAAGACCACACTAAAGCTACCAGCACGATTATATTTATTGCAGCATTATTTACCAAAGCTAATATATGGAATCAACCCAGATGCCCCTCAGTAGATGAATGGATCAAGAAAATGTGGTATATATACACAATGGAATTCTATGCCTCCATCAGAAAGAATGACATTGCCCCATTTGTTAAGAAATGGAAAGACTTGGAAAGAAATTATATTAAGTGAAGTAAGCCAGGCCCAAAGAAACATAGGTCCCATGGTTTCCCTTAGTTTCAATAACTATATGTCTGAGTAAAGCAGAAAAGGTCAGTTAAGTTGATGTTAGGGAAATTAACCCTAAGATATGTATTGAAATGTTTTCTTTTCTTTCATGCGATTATTTCTAACACATAAGATTATTTCTTTGTTGCTTTGTATGTCCCTCCGCCATGGTATAACCCCTGATTCCACTGTATTTGATATTATAATTTGTGGAGGGGAAGGGAAAAAACAAATCGTTTAAATAGAGATACAGGTGGACCCATTGAAATATTGAGATGTACAAGTCGTTATGTCGAAAATGAACTTTACAACTTTGGTGGGGGGGGGGTGAGGAGGGGAAGGTGGTGGGTGGAGGGAGGATAGGATGGGAAGGGAAACCAAAGGAGGAGGCTACAATGGTTGATAAGAAATGTACTCATTATCTTGCCCATGTAATTGTAAACCCCTCTGTACAGTATTTCCACAATAAAAAAGAAAGAAAAGAAAATAGAAGTAACAATAAAAAATAAAAAAGGTGTTGGTTGCTCACACCTGTAATACTAGCTACCCAGGAGGCTAAAATCTGAGGATCACGATTCAAAGCCAAGCTGGGCAGGGAAATTCCATGAGACTTTTTGCCAATAAACCACTCAGAAAACCAGAAGTGGTGCTGTGGCTAAAGTGGTAGAGCACTAGCCTTGAGAGCACCCAGGCCCAGAGTTCAACCCCAAGACCTACCAAAAAAAAAAAAAAAAGCTACACCTAAATGGTTTCCGACAAAGAGGGAAGGAGTCTTGGGGGTTTCTATCTAGCAGGAAAGCAGGTTTCCCTTCTAGTTGGGAGGGGGATTGCCTTCTAGTAAAGAGGGGGCTTCTGATCAAATTGATTCAGTTTCATACTGCCCAAATAAGTGTCTAATGTTTGTCAGGTATTGACTTGTGAAAACATCCTGCATGGGGAACTCCAGTCTTAATGACCTTATGGTGACCATGCTTGGCTCCAGGGCCTCAATCCACCCTCTAGTTAATCCTACAATATGGTTGCCACTTCAGTCTTGGAGCAGACACTGTGTATGACTTCCAATTTTGAGTCTACCAGGACTGAAATTGAAACGGATAAGCGAGGTAAATACTGTGGTGATTCTGTCCACAGTCTAAGTACTGCTATGACTGTGTGGCAGGGAGGCCACACAAGTGGTCCTATTTGTGCTGTCATGGATCTCAGACCCCATGGGCATGAAATGCATGATAAGTCATCAAGACAACTTGGAACACCCTGTTGCTCTTCTCAAAAGGAAGAGTCTATTTCAAAAACCCCTGAAACTGATCAGCTCCATTCTTTCCAGGCCAATTATACCTGGGGAAAATTTGACATTTCTGGGAAACTTACCTGGATGTAGTGAAGGCCAACCCTTTGAGATGAGCAATAAGCACTAATCATAGCCAAGAGAAATATCTGGTGGTATTGCAGAAGACCAATGTAGAAGATATTACTGGCCAACTGGAGTGGAATCTGTGCTTTGGTTCAATTGTCCAACCTGCACCTAACCATTCTCAAATACCTTAGGTAAGAAGAGACTTCATAGTAGATCATTCAAGAATCATATTTACAAATATGGTATTTAGGAGCCCCTAAAATTTTCCCAGAAACCAGAAACAGCAGTTCAAATTAGTTTTATTCTGTTGATCTCCACAATTGATTATTCCAATATATGTTTTTATTTATCAGCAGGGTTTGTAATTGGAAATGCCGCCAAGGGGGGGGGAGATTAGGAGCCACTGGAAGGATTGAGTGGGAGAAATTAGCTCTAAGTATAAGCATCTCCCATTACTTATTCTGAAAACATAGGCACCCATTGTTGGTGAGCCTGTCTGTTAGTGAGCAAGGGTATTTTTCATTTTATTGGAGCTTTGGTTCTGGTTATAGTTTATCTGCTTCTCCCTCTGCAATTTGCTTTTCGCTCTGCAGTCTTTCCTGGAAAAAAGCTGAGCATGAATGACCTCCACTGATGCACTTTTTCATCCTATTTCCATCCATTTCTTTGGCTTTCCCCCACCCTTCAGAAGATACCCTTGTGAATATAACATACATAATTAAAAACATATGTTTTTATTTCAAAGATGAAGTAAGAAAATGTATTTATCACAGCTTTATTTCTCATATTGATTTCTAGAAAGTTTGTCCTGGGATTTACTTTCAATGTGTCTCTCTTGGTAAATGTAACACCATAGTACTTTATAAATAGCAATTAGGTTAAGATAATGCCATCCATTTATGTGTTCCTGTTCACTTTTTTTTTTTTTTTGTCGGTCATGGCCTTGAACTCTGGGCTTGGTGCTGTCCCTGCACTCTTCATCTCAAGGAGACCACTCTACCGCTTGAGCCACAGCACCACTTCCTGTTTTCTAGTGGTTTATTGGAGATATGAGTTTCACGGACTTTCCTGCCTGGGCTGGCTTTGAACCGCAATCCTCAGATCTCAGCCTCCTGAGTAGCTAGGATTACAGCCGTGAGCCACCAGCACCCGGCTCCTGCTCACTTTTTGTCTGGCCATTCTATCAGTACAAGGATTAGTTCTCCAGTAGTAAAGGTAGATTAAAAAAATTGTATGGCCTTTTAAACGTGTCATTGGAGACTTTGCTTTTCAGCATAAAACTTTTACTATTGAGATATATGACCTGTTCATTATCAATGGTCTGTGGTGTGTTCATACAATTTCTGCTGATGTTTATTCCATTTCATATTATCATTACTTGCATTGTTCATTACTGATTTTGCTTATGTTATCTTTGTATTTATTTTTATATTTAGTGTATGTCTCTTTTGATACATATCATAGGGAAACCATATTATTAATGACTAAGTTAAAATAGAAGCATACATTTCTACTTTGATATTTCCTTCTCCCATTGTATAGATTACAACACAGCAAGCTCTAGATATTTTATGTAAAACAAAAACATACATACAGGAAAATGAAATTCCAGACTTGGTGTTCTCATGATTACTTGATGTAAATGTACCCTTATAAAAGCTGTTGTCATTTGATGATGTAGCTGTGGACTTCAGCTGGGAGGAGTGGCAGGACCTGGACATTGCTCAGAGTACCTGGTATGGGGATATAATGATGGAGATCTACAGTAACCTGGTGTTCTTGGGTGATCAAAAGTCACATTAACTTGCTAGGGTCAAGTGGTTCATTTTTAGTATATATGTGAATATTTATCAGACTTTCAATTCTATTAGACATGAGTCCAGTCTGTAAGAAGTTTAATTTCTTTCTAAAGACAACTTCAACTTGATGATATAACTCCTGAGGCAATTTTATTCTCATTCTTCAAGAATACAAACCAGCAGGTTGACAAAAGTTTTAAACTATGTTCCACGGACAGGAGACTGTCTTCCCAAACCTGAGGTAATTTTTGTATGTTGATTACAATCTAGGATAGAATGTATATCAGTATTGGAAGTATGCTTTGTAAATCACCAATTTAAAGTGGGTATTTATAATCCAAACCTGGCACTGGGTACAGTTTTTCATACCTGTAATCCTAGCTATTCAGGTGGCTGAAATCTGAGGATTTTGGTTTGAAGCCAGCAATGGCCAAAAATTCCACATAAGACTCTTATCTCCAATTACTATTCAAAAACTGGAAGTGGGCCGAGTGCCAGTGGCTCATGGTTGTAATCCTAGCTACTCAGGAGGCTGAGATCTGAGGTTTGTGGTTCAAAGCCAACCTGGGCAGGAAAGTCTGTGAAATTCTCATTTACAATAAACTGCTATAAAACCAGAAGCAGTGCTGTGACTCAAATGGTAGAGCACTAGCCTTGAGCTGAAGCACTGAGGGAGAATTCCCAGGCTCAGAGTACAAGACCCACAACCAATAAAAGAAAAAAAACAAAACTGGAGTAGAACTGGGACTCAAAACTGGTAGAATGCTAGCCTTGAATGAAAGAGCTGATTTCAAGCCACACAACCAGCAAAATAGATCCAAGTCTGGGAGCCAAGGAGCCAGTGAGCAATGAGAAATATGATTTAGGAACAACATTCTGAACAGGATATCTGAGATCTTAGACCAATGATTACCCAGCATGAGCAACGGTTCTCCACTACTTCTTATTAACAGGGCACTGTGTTCCTAAGTCTAAATTGATTGTCATTTGGAGCATGGTGCAGAACCATGGATAGGAGTAGCCTCAGACAAGAATTTCACAGGTGAGTTAATTCATCTGGGATAGTGATGTTGGAGCCTGAGCCCAGTTGATAAGTTCATCTTGTGTTATACTGAGCAATAATGTTTGTAATTCCCCTGAGTCCTGTTTGTGGGAGAGAACTAGGTGATCCTTTGTCTCAAATACTTATGAATTAATACTTTATATGGAGACATACTGAACTCTATGTGGCAGTAGAGTTCAAGTTAGGAATTCTCTTTCTTTTTGTGGAAATCATACTGAAACAAAAGAAAGAAAATTCAAATGTAGAAAATGAGATTTCATTTTCTTTGAAGCTAGGACTATGCAGGTATAGTAATTGAGTACACCAGAGCTGCTCTCATATGATAAGGAAAGTAGCAATTGGTGATGCACTGAGACTGAGAGTTAGACCAATGCTTTTAGTCTACAGAGAATGATTGAGTAGGAGGTGAGCTGGCATATTTTTGGTCTTCCATGGTTGTGAGGGGATGGAATGCCAGAAAAGGAAATCTGAAGAGACTTTGTCTAAGATGGGGAGAAATGAATTTTAAAATTCCCACAGATACCCAAAGTAATTCTTAGTGAGAATTTAGAATTGAAGAGATGTAATTATAAATCCTTGCTCTCAGGAAACATTACTGCTTAAGCAAAAGCTAAAGGGATGCCTAAAACATCCTATGTTCTCCAAATCTACAAAATCAGAGAAGTCCAATGAGCATAAGCAATGTACAAAAGCTGCCTCTCAGAAGTCAGACCTGACTTTCCAACCTCAAACACAGAAGAGAAACCCTATGAAAATGAGGAATATAAGAAATTTTCCACCCATAAGTCAGCTCTTAGCACGCATCAGAGAACTGACACAGAAGAGGCACCTCTGAATGTGGCTTAGACACTTGGCCAAGCTTTCTGGGGTCTGGAAGCCCCCACACAGGCCCCGTGGCCTGAACAGCAGAATCTAAGCCTCTGGATTGGCCACTCACGTGGGTAGGAATGAATTACCCAGTGTTGGATGGGCAGAAGTTACAGCACTTGATTAGGAGAAAGTTACCTTGGTGGTCCTCTGGTGATTCCATTGTAGGACCATGGGCTAAGGCCCAGAGCAGCTGGTCAGTACCCTGTCTGAAGTGGAGGGGGAACATATCTACTGGGGAACCTATCCCAGGTTTTGTGCACCAAATGTAAGAATCTGTCATGACCATCACAGGGGACCACAGGGATGCAGGCACAGGAGAAAGATTATTAGAGGGGCTATATCTGTTGTAAGGTAAATCATCCAAAAGCCACATTTTAAAAAATAGAGTATTGGAGTCTTTATTATACAGTGAACAGGCTGCAGGCCGCCAGTTGTTACAAAGGCCTACAGCATGCAAATACACATAACCCAGCTAGGAAACATGCTAAAGAGGAAAGTAATAACAAGAACAATACCAACAAGCCAATTCAGCTCCAATGGAGAGCTGAATTGGGACTCCATGATGACAGGAGATAAGCCAGGAGACGGGACACATGACAGGATCACAGAGACACAAGTGTCATGGAGTCCAGCGGCTAGGCTGGTCCAGGCCTAAAATATGTTGGCACAGAGGGCAGATCCTCAGAAAATTCCCAGTCCCTGATTCAGTAACCTATCAGCCAAGTGCCTGTCCCTGCCTCCAGGGGTCTGAGCATGTCTATTACTTGCTAGGCAGGTGATGGGGGTGGGGGAAGGTTCCTTCCCCCAGCATGAAGATAAGATGCCAGACCCTACCATCCACCATGTGGCCAATATGGCACTGGCCAGACTTGGCCTCCTTACTTCATATCTCCTCAGGAAAGAGAGCAGTTGGCATCTGCCCCTATCCAGGTTGCAGGAGCGTCTAGAGGAGAAAGTGAGAGCTGAAGTGAGGTAAGTGCTTGCTAGGTAGATCTGAGTGAAGGGATGGAGTGGTCAGCTGCTTGGAAGGAATTCAAGGGCAGGGAGTGAAGTGGATTCTGAGATGGGGCCCAAGCTGGTATGATTCCATTTTGAGCTTTGTCTTTGTTTTAAGAATTTTAGACTTGATAGGCCTAGTTCCTGGAATGAAGAAAATGCATCTGATCCTCCTCCCCTTAACAACCTAACCCACTCTTGATTGTTCAGTTAAAGACTGACCCATAAGGGGCTGGGAAGGTGGCTCAGTGGTAGAGCACTTGCCTTGCATGCCTGAGGCCCTGGGTTTGATTCCTCAGCACCACATAAGCAAAAAGAAAAAAGCCGGAAGTGGCACTGTGGCTAGCCTTGAGCTGAAGAGCTGAGGGACAGTGCCCAGGCCCAGAGTTCAGGCCTCACGACGGGACCAAAAAAAAAAAAAAAGACAGACCCATAAAACAGGTTGTAATCTGGCTCCAACTGGCAAGCATCACATGCTTATGGTAAACCCTTACTTTTGCACATGCTTACAGTAAACTCTGCCTATTGGCCACCTGTGTGGTCTGGTATGATTGTACAATCCTTTGTGTGTGTTACGATTCCGTTGGTCAGCTGTTCATGACCAGACTCAACCTCATGGATTTTGCCTTTAAAAACCAAAGAATGGGGGCCGCTTGGGGTTGCAGTATCAGCTCCCGCAGTTGCTTCAGCCCTGACTGGTCCATGTAGGAACCTTCTCAATAAAGTTACTTCTTTGTTAACAACTTCCTTGTGGTGGGCTCTGTCACTCTGGACGATTAGGTGGGCTTGCCTGCCTGAGTAGGCCTCCTACTATAGGAGGCCCCGGGTCTAGGTTGAGCTGAGGACCAAATGTGTGGATAATACTAACAGATACCAGTTATGCATTTTCCTGAATTGTTAGTGGCAAGAGATATTTTTGCCAAGCTTACTCCTGCAGATGACTAAGATTTAAGACAAACTTTTAAGCAAATTACCTTAGCTTGGCAATATTTTTCCAGGGTCAGCTGCTTGTGACCAGGCTCAACCTCATATTAGCATATTAAATACTTCTATTGAAGAATGCTGGGTGGGGATTCCCTGGAGCCCACCCAGTAACTGACTCTACTTTTTGTCCCAATTGTCTAGAGCATTTTACATATCAATTGACCTTTGAATACCTTCACTTGGATGAAGCTACTTTCTCTACTCACCTGGCAACCTGACTTTCTTTTGCCAATTTTAGCAGGGAGCACTTTCCAATTTTTAAGCTGCTAAGATTAGCTAGTTGTTTTGAACCAGGTCCTCAGCTTCTGGCACACTCTCAACTGCCTCCTGGCAGAGTAGGACACAGCACATAGCAGGATCTGCTTTCCCCCATAGAGAAGACACAAGACCAAACACAACAATAGGCTCAAGACCAAGACAAACACAGAAAAAAGCCAGCTAAGGTCAGGCAAACCCCAACACAAACATATCCAGAATTTTCTTCTGTATGAGAGCACTTTTGGTGGGACTTGATCCACAGATCTTCCCACTAGAGGCTGCAGAATTCTCCACAGAATGAGAGTCTGTTGAGTGAGTGACTCCCATTCAGGGCCACCAAAACATCTCAGCACCCATCAATGGGAGAGCACATCACCCAATACCACTTCAGTTTACAGATGGACTGTGTGGTCTCATGTAGCGACCGTCTACTCGACCAGCGAGAAAGAAGGACCACCACACCAGGAGTCTTCTCAGATCATGCTTTATTGGAGAGCCTTTTAGTTGATGGGAGAGCTTGGGCGCGAGAGAGCGTGCACCCGAAACATAGCCGCTTATATAGGGAAATAGGAACATGGGTCGGTCTATTGTTGGTCGCCTGCCTTTCACCGTCACCAGGTGTCATGGGATTGGCTGGGGACTCTACCTGGCTCGTGCACGCGCAAAGCCCAGGTGTCCCGCCAAGCACCGTCTAATATGGGGTGGTTACCTCAAAGCTGCAAGGGAGTGGGCGGAGTCTCGCCCGGGCTCCCTACAGTTCCCCCTTCTTGTTTTTTGGTGACAGGTAAGAGTAGAGGTTGGGCCTCTGTCTAAAACATTAATGAGAGGACCTTGCACTGGCCTTCGCCTGAGGGGCGCCTTCCCGAGTGATGACCAAGCCTGTCCGATGCCTTTTTTGCAGAGGTGGGATCTTGGGCATCAACCCACTTGCAACCCAGCATGCTCTTCTTGAGGAGATGAGAACCATCTCCTCAAGTGCAGTGCACTTGCCTTGCACCCTGTCCCAAATTGCAAATTGCATACCTGTCCCGGTGCAATGGGATCCCCTGATCCCTCGGGGTGCTAAGGCTATGCAGAATGGTAAGGCTTAACTGCCTCTTAGGGCCGACAGCCAAATCTGGGGTGAGGATCCACTCTCCAAAGCGGCTAATGCTTGCGAGATAACAACCTTGTCCCTTCTGGTTTGGGCTCGAAGGCGACAGACCAACCATAGGCAGACCATGCATCCTCCCAAGCAGCAGGCTTAAAACATTCTGACTCCCACCCGCTCTTTGGAAAAGGACACCGCAGAGGCAATCCAGTCAGTAAATTGTAACAGCCCACAGCATCATTGGTTTAGCTATCACAGGGATTGCTATTAGCACTGTTGCTAACAGCAGGAAGATCAGCTGCATCAGGAGACGAGTGGATGGCATCTTCAAGAGGGGGTTCTTCTGCAGTCTCCACCGGCCTGGTCAGTCTCATTGGCACCCAGTGAGGTACTTCTTGACTCTGTGGAAAAACACAAACAGCTCCCCTGGATCTCGTTATTACCGGATCCGGTCCATACCATTTATTATTAATAACATCCTTCCACATAACCATGTCTTTAGTATCCATGGAGTCTCTTGTCATATGCCGATCTGCGGTAGACTGATCGTTGTCATTTAGAATTAAAAAATTAAGGGTAAAGAGCGCAAGAGAAAGTCTTTCCCTGGGGGACGCGGACTCAGCAATTCCCCCTTTTTGCTTTTGAAGCATTTCTTTTATGCTTCGATTAGCTCTTTCCACTATACCTTGTCCTTGAGGATTGTAGGGCAATCCGGTGGTGTGGGCAACCTGCATTTGTGCGCAAAAGGCGCGAAAACCATGGGAAGTATAAGCAGGGCCATTATCCGTCTTAAGTCTAAGGGGCTTTCCCCAAGCTGCCCAAGCTTCTAAGCAGTGTATTCTGACGTGAGACACCTTTTCTCCTGCCAGAGGTGTGGCATGAATGACACCAGAAAAGGTGTCCACAGACACATGTAAATATTTCAATATTTCAGTTTTCTGGTGGTTAATTGGAGATAAGAGTCTCACAAACCTTTGTGTCTGGGCTGGCTTTGAACCATGATACTCAGTTCTCAGCCTCATGAGTAGCTAGGATTACAGGCATGAACCATTGGTCCCCGACAGTATTTTATTTTGTAAAAGCCATTTTTCTTGAGCCCAACCTCTAAAAGTATTATTCTTTTATTCACCAAAAATAAGAATTCTAACTGTGCACTGTGCAGTATTAAAGCCATCCTCTGAGACATTTAAAATTTTTTATTTTATTATTTTTTTTGGGTCCGGTCATGGGGCCTGAACTCTGGGCCTGGGCACGGTCCCTCAGCTCTTCAGTTCAGGGCTAGCCCTCTACCACTTGAGCCACAGCGCCACTGCCGGCTTTTTTCTTTTTGCTTATGTGGTGCTGAGGAATTGAACCCAGGGCCTCAGGCATGCAAGGCAAGTGCTCTACCACTGAGCCACCTTCTCAGCCCTCTGAGACATTTAAAATTTTTTAAACAAAAATGGATAAAATGTAATAGTATGTGGTGAGATCTTCTGGGTAGCTAATTTTCCCTTTTTTATTTTCTGAATTTGATTTTTTAAAGTAGTATGGGCATGCTCCACAATGCCCTGTCCTTGTGGATTATAGGGGATACCCATGGTAAGAGTAATATGTAGTTGTGAGCACAATGTTTTAAAGGCTTGAGAAATACAAGTAGGACCATTATTAGTTTTAATTTGTAGGGGCAATTCCATAAAGGCAATAGCTCAAATAAATGTTTAGTAACATCTCTATAAGCCTTTCCTATGAGATAGGAGGCAAGAAGTAATCTAGAGTAAGTATCTAAAGAAACATGAATATAGGACAAGTAGCCAAAAGAGGGAACAGGAGTCACATCCATTTGCCATAGCTGCCCCTGCAGAAGACCCTGTGGGTTAACCCCAATGGTGTGGGAAGCATGTGCAAGTGGATAACGGGCACATTGGTAAACTATTGCACAGGCTTGTTTATGAGTTAATCTAAACTGCTTACAAAGGGCAGCTGCATTTTGATGAAATTTTTGATGGGCCTCAAGTGCTGCATCAACAGGGGATTGAATAAGCATCACAAACTGAGTTAATTTATCAGCAAGGGCATTGCCAAATGTTAAAGATCCAGGTAAAAGAGAATGAGAGCATACATGGCAAATAAATACAGGAGTTGTGTACCATAAAAGTTGCTGTTGGTGGGTAGTAAAAAGATGTAACAATTCCTCATTTGAGGTGGGAATAATGGCATCACAAATGTGTTGTATATCAGAAACAACATACTGACAATCTGAGTACAAATTTATAGCAAAAGGGTACTGTTGTAAAGCCAAAGTATCAGAAAACACCTCCACCCTTTGTGCAAAAGTGTTATTATATTGTACCTGTATGGTGGAAGGATTACAATACGAGCTCCACCTTTTTATTTTTAGACCCATCAATAAACATATTGGGGACATTAGCAATGGGCTTAGAATAAATAAAGGAAGGGCTGGGGAAATGGCTCAGTGGTAGAGTGCTTGACTTGCATGCATGAGGCTCTGATTCAATTCCTCAGCACCACATAAGCAGAAAAAGTTGGAAGTAGCACTGTGGCTTAAGTGGTAGAGCACTAATCTTGAGCTGAAGAGCTGAGGAACAGTGCTCAGGCCCGAGTTTAGGCCCCATGACAGACAAAAAAAAAAAAAAGAATAAATAAAGGAGCAGGCAGTAATAAAATGATCTCAGCAAAATGTAATGGTGATGTAGGCAAGTGAAAAAGTACTTGCCCAGAAAAATTGGCCATAGCAATTTGTCATTTTAAGGAGGTCTGTAATAGGCTATTAAACTCCATTCTAGTTATGTGCTAGCCCAAGGCATTAGGCTCACGCCCAGTCAATTGAATAAAATGCCTATGTCCCTTAGAAATAAGTAAGGAAATTGAATCAATTAAAGGGTTAATAAAATTTATGGAATGCAAGTCCAAAAATATCCATTTAATTGGAGTATCCTGCCAAAGGACAGCAATAGGGAATTTACTAGGATTTAAAATATATAAAACAATTGTTTAGATCTATATGCACAAGTGGGCCTCACCAACTGTACATTTAACAACTTTTTTTAAAGTTGGGTGTGGTACTTGAACTCTTTCTGGGTGCTGTCCCTGAGCTCTTCAGCTCAAAGCTAGTGCTTGAGCCACAGTGACACTTCCAGCTTTTGTTTGCTTATGTGGTGCTGAGGAATCGAACCCAGGGCCTCATGAATGCAAGGCAAGCACTCTACCACTGAGCCACATTCCCAGCCCCCATTTAACAACTTTTAGGGCTTTAACAGCTTTAGGCGTTGGGGAGGCTGAGTTAGAGTCATCCTGTAAAATCTGAAAAAGAGATTGTAACTGCTTTGAATTAATTTGTAATGAGGGGAGAATCCAATTGATGTCCCCCAATAACTTTTGAAAATCACTCAGTGTTTGTAATTGCTCAGTCCTTATTTTTAGTTCTTGGAGAGTAACTTTGCTGTGGAAAATGTGATACCCTAGATATGAAAGGGGATATTGTCTCTGAACATTTCAGGGGCCATAATCAGTTTGTACAGCCATAAAGACTGTTGCATATATTAAAAAATAAGATCAGCTTGTTTTTTATTTGATACTCCAATCAGGATATCATACATGTAATGGATTATATAGGCAGAGGGGTGTACTTTTTACATGGGCTGTATGGCTTTGTACACATAGGGTTGGTATTCCATGGGGCTGTTGGCCATTTTCTGGGGCAGCACTGTCCATTTATATTTGTCATAGGGCTTAATCATATTGATGCTGAGAACAGAAAAAGCAAATATTTTCCCATTCCCTGTATAAAGAAGTATGGTTAAAAAAATAAAAAAAAACAACAATCCTTTCAATCAAATACCATAGAGAAAAAGATAATGGAATAGCTGTTGGTGAGGGCAAGCCAGGTTGCAAGGCACCTATAGGAAACAGCTTTATTATTCTCTCACAAGTCCTGAAGAAGTCTCCATTTCCCTGGTTTTTTAAAAAATAATAAAGACAGGGATATTTCAGGAACTAGTGGAAGGTTTAATGGGGCCTTGTGACAATGGTTTATGAACTAGACCCTTGGCAGCTTTAAGTTTTTTAGTTTTTTTAGGCAAGGGCCACTCAATGACCCATAGAGGTGTTGAGGTCTTTCAACGTATAGGTTTTGCATGTAGAGCTGCCATTATCAGTGAGGCCCTGTGGAAAACCTAAGCCCTGTCTGTCTGGGTTTGCAACAGGCTGGTAAGGTTTGAACCTTCCTTTCCCTCGTGGAACATTTTATCATACCCTTGATTAAGCATTTGTTGAGTAACAACTGGGCTGGGACTGTTGATGGAAGCACCCATCAGAGACAACTCGTTCTGGCCCCACAGATTTACTGGAAGATCAGGCAAAACAAAGGGTTGAAAGACACCCAGATGACCTTCCTTGGTCAGCCACCACAGCATGGCAGAACCTTTTTGAGTAACTTTGGACATGCCTGTACCCTGCAGCAGGGCGAGGCTATCTTCTTTTGGCCAGGAGGGAGGCCATTGTAGGCCAGATATAACAGAAACATTAGCTCCAGTGCCAATTAGGCCTGTAAAAAGCTTCCCTCCTATGTAGAGTCCAAACTTAAGTTGCTCTTGTCCAATTTTTGAAGTGAAAGGCCTTATCTGTGGAGCCAAAGCCTCTATCTTCCCTGTTAGATTGAAGAGACTTATTAGAAGGAGAAACTAAAGAAAGCAAAATCAATTGAGCAATAGAAGTATGAGCAGGAACAAGCAAGGTTCCTTTTTTTTAAGCCATCCATAATTTTAATCTCTCTGATATAATCATTATCAATACACCAGGGTAAACAATCAGTCCTTTTATAGTCCAGCTAGACTTGCTCAACACCTGTCCCAGGTAGCAAAGGTCCCCGACCCCTTTAGGAATGGCAACTGGAGTTCTCCCCCCCAAATACAGCCTCTGTTGTTTGTCTCCATCTTGTAACACAGGAAAATGTTGGAAATCCCCAGTATCCTCCCACCACATCTTAAGCAGTCAATATAGATGATTGTACTGCAGACATAGGAGTCTGAATTAAGATCAGGTGGTAATTGCCTTCCCCTTTATCATAGGAAAAGTAGCTCTCACAGGGATAGGCATAGGAGTGGTTGTGGCCTTGGAGGATTTTTGTCTTTTTTTCTAGGTTGTGGGGCTTGAACTCTGGGTTTGGGCACTGTCTCTGTGCTCTTCAGCTCAAGGTGAGCACTCTACCACTTGAGCCAAAGCACCACTTCTGGTTTTCTAGTAGTTTATTGGAAATAAGAGTCTCATGGATTTTCCTGCCCAGGCTGGCTTTGAATCATGATCCTCAGATCTCAGCCTCCTGAGTAGCTAGGATTACAAGTGTGAGCCACTGGCACCTGGCTCTTTGTCTTCTTTACAGAGAGTGTTAAAAATCTGAACCAGATTTCTAAAGTTTCTAACGCTCCCACAGTAGGGCTGACAATCCTCTCTCTCCACATCTGATGTACAAAGGAGGGTCTCTTTATTCTTCCCCTCAGACAAGGATTTTATAGAAATAATTTCAATCTGGTGATTGGGACCAAGACTCTCTCGAATTATATTGCAAACAGAAAATGTCTGAGGAGGGATAGCATGTTTTCCTCTGATTTTTATATGATTTTTAAAATTCTTGATCTACCTTTTGCCATATAGCCAAATCCACTGTTCCCTCTTTGGGGAACCATGGGCAGAGATCATCCACAACCTCAAAAGATTCCTCTAGCCCATTTGAATTAATCTTGCAGCCTTTTTGCCTCACACGGGCCAAGAAGGCCATCACAGTCACCTTTCTTTGCTGTGTTTCATGGACTTTCCTGCCCAGGCTGGCATTGAAGTGGGATCTTCAGGTCTCAGCCTCCTGAGTAGTTATGATTACAGGCGTGAGCCACCACTGCCTGGCTTTGTTCTGCTTTCTAATTTTTTTTTGTAAATGTGATGTTCAGAATAGTCATAGTTACATAGTCATGCAGTGTACATTTCTTTTTGAACTGTGCTATTATTTTTTTATTTATATTAGGTGTGCAAATTAGTTTCATTTAGCTATTTCAAAATACATGTATTTACTTTAATCAGATTAACTAATTCTGTGGTCATCTCTTCACTTGTTCACACCTTCCTTTCCCACTTCTATTATTCAAATAATTTCAGTGAGTTCCTGTATGCAGTCTTCATACTTTAGAATCCTGTATATCAGTGTTATAATCCTGTATATCAGTATATCTGTCATTCCTGTTCCTTCTATTACTCCCCTTGGCATCCTGAGATATATTGGATATTATAATTTTGGGTTAAGGATGTGATTATATACACACACACACAGGAATGCATATGTATATTTTTAGGACTCCATTCCATATTTTTTTTGGTTGTGGGGCTTGAACTCTGGGCCTGGTTGCTGTAGCTGAACTCTTCACCTCAAGGCAAGCACTCTACTACTTGAGCCACAGTGCCACTTCTGGTTTTCTGGTGCTTACTTGGAATAAGAGTCTCAAGGAAGCTGGGCATCCATGGCTCACACCTGTAATCTTATCTACTTAGGAGGCTGAGATCTGAGGATTTCAGGAAGCTGCAGCGTGCTGGATCTGGGAACAATGCAAAGATGGCTTCAGAGCAGACAGTGGGAGGACTAGAGATCGGATTTTTACATAATTGGCTAATGCCTGTCTCTTTTTTTTGCCAGTACCTGAGCTAGAACTCAGGTTTGTGCTTCTTCAGTTTCCTCTCTCAAAGCTGTCTCTCTAGTCCCTGAGCCATGCCTCCCACTCAGCTTTTTGCTGGTTAATTGAAGCTAAATTCTTGTAGTCTTTTTGGCCCCCACTAGCTTTTTTGATCTTTCAGATCAAAAGCTTTCCACATTTGTAATATTTTAAAGATTTCTCCCCTGTGTGTCCTATGAACTTGGATCCATGAATATTTGGTAAAGAAGGACTTTCCTCATTTGTTACATTAGTATTTTCTTGCCTGTGTCTGTTCTCTGATGCTGTGTCTTCCGGTTGAAGGACTCCACATCTGCTATATCTTAAGTTTTCTATCTTGTGTGGATTCTGTGTTGCAATCTCAATTTTCTTAAAGATGAAAGACTTTCCCCATTTGGACTTTCCTAAGTTATTGCATTTGTGTGAATCAACTTATGTGTGTTCAGCTGTGAGCTCCATGTCTTTCCACATTTGTTACATTCATAAGGTTTCTCTCCTGTGTGTTCTGTGATGGATGCTAAGGTGTGTCTTCCTGCTGAAAGAATTTCCATTTCCTGCTACATACATAAGATTTCCCTGGAAGCTAGTAAACACTGAGAAGTTCAGTTCACAAGACCTTCTCTTATCCTGCAATTTCTAGTTAGTCTCATTGAAGACTAGAACACACTAAATTGAGGGCATATTTTACTCCTTGCTAGCAGAATAGGCTGGGTGTGCCTTTCTGCTGTGCCCTTTCCTGTAAATCAACCCCAGCCCCCAATGTTTGAGCACCTTTGAAGTGGGAAGACTTGTAAAACAGTTGATTTTTTTTTCAGATAGTTGACAGGATTTGCCATAAAAGCTTTTCCATTCTTGGGGCACCTGTCTTTAGGTACCCTCCTATCGGGGCACAACAAGAGTGTTATACAGGAATTCAATCACAAGATAGAAGCCCATTTTGAGAGGTCCAGTTGGAAGTCTATCAGAAAGGCCACCCCTCCCCCCCCAGCACCGGTGATCTCCATCTTGGATACCGACAAAGCTCGGAGGAGCTGCTAGCTCCAGCTCAGGCCTTGGAATAAAATGAGTCATTTAGCAGGTCACAAGAACTTAATGGCGAAGTGACCTGCCAGACTCAGCTCCATCCAGGGAAAAGTCACCCAGCTCAGGCACCAGCCATTGGAGTGCCTTGCCTCACTGGGTAACCAGAGCCAGAGGCTGCCCCTCCCTCTAGCAGCCACCACAATCAATTGAAAAACAGAAACCCGGAGAATGGCTCCAGGCTGGGCGCTGTGAGCTTTATCACAAAATAGCCCCAGGGAAAAGCTACTGTTTGTTGAAAGGCCTCAACTCTACCCAGAACCTAGCCTCATCACCACATCCCCCTCTTTTGTGACTCTCAAAGCAGACCACCCTCCCAGAAAACTAACCTGGGAGGGGGATCTCAAAATCTTGGGTAAAGCAGAGCATTTTTCTGCCTCTTCCAACCAACCGACTTAAGAAACCAATCAAGCCACAGGACCTCAAGCTGACCAGAGACTCCAACAAGAGACTGGTTGCAGACAAAAGGGAGATACAGGATTCTTCCCACTCCTCCCCCCCCCCAAAAAAAAAATCAAAAGCCTTTTTTTTCTTTTTTTTCTTTTTTTTTTCTTCTTCTTCTTCTTCTTTTCTTTTTTTTGCTTGTTTTTTGTTTTTTGTTACCTTATATATATATATATTTTTTCCCTTCTAAAACTTTTATTAATCTTTAATTTTTGCCTCTTCTGAAAAAATAATTGTTTTCCAGTAACTTTTTTTTTTCTCATCTTATAATTTTTATTTTAGGAATATGTGAATGAGAGTTTTCCTTTCTTTTCTTGTCTTCTTTCTCTTTTTCTTTCTTTCTTAATTATCTTTTTGTTTTTTATCTAGCTCTACTGAACTTCTGATCTTTTCTTCTCCCTTTCCCATCCTTAAAGATTTTCACATCTCCTCTATATCCCTCCCCTTCTCTGAACATATTCACATTCCTCTCTAAATAGACGGTCTTTTAACCTCTATAATAACATTAATTTTTACGTTTCTATTCTTTTTCTGGTCTCTCTTTATTCCCCTTTCCGTCTCTTCTTTTTCTCTCTCTCTCTACTTGCATCCTACCCAACCCATTTCCTGCACTGTGATTAGGACATAGTTAACTCTCCCTGTGACTCCCCACACCAATCTATTCCCATTTTTTACCCACATCTCTCCCTAATCCTAATAATTTCTGGTTTTCCAAATTCTTTTCTGTGGTTCGAAGTCCTTTAACATATAGTCATTTGATGTTGAATAGATGTATCTGTTGAACTAGATTGTATCTGTAGACTATTGACGGTACAAATGCAAACTTTGGTTGATGGTTGCCTTAAGATAGTGTTCTAGCACAAAACTGGTGCAATCTTTATCTCAAATGGGCCGAGTAAGCCGGAAAAACACAAGAAAAATGGCAAATTCGGGTATCTCAATTCCCAACCTTGATAATCAGGGATTAGAACAGATAAAGAATAATCCAGAGGAGAGTTCCCAAATAGCTCTACAAACACTAATAGCAAACATGATAAATGAGAAGTTTGACAATGTACAAAGGACTCTGTATGAGCGTGATAGGGAGAGAGAGGAGGCATCCCAGAAGTTTATACAGGAATATCATAAGCGTGAGGAAGCTTCTCAAAAACTGATACAGGATTTGCGTGAACAATTTGAGAATACTCAAAGAGAAAGGGAGGAATGGCGTGAGCAGGCAGAGAACACTCAAAGAGAACTGCAGGAATCCCACAGAAGGGAGGAAACTAATCAAAGAGTAATTCACGAATTAAGAGACCAGGTAGAGAATACACAAAGATCACTAAAGGCATTCATGGAATCCATTAACAAAGAGCTGAAGGAAGTCAGGGAGACCACAAAGGGAATGCTGAATGGAACCCAACAGAAGGAATGGGAGTCCAAAGAAACCATAACCAATCAACTAAGTGATTTGAGAACAAACACTGAACACCAAATTAAGGAAGTAAAGAAATTCATACAAGACCTAAAACAGAGCTTCAACAAAGAACTTGAAGCCATCAAAGCTGACCAATTAGAAGGAAAAGAGATAAAAAAACAAAGTAGAGAGTCTTGACAGCAGGTTAGACCATGCAGAAGATCGAATCTCAGGGATTGAAGACAGCCTAGATATTATAGAGAAAGAACATACAACCATCCAAGACAAGTCCAAGAAATATGATAGGTCTATCCAACACCTGGAAGACACCATCAGAAGGCCCAATCTAAGGATAATGGGTGTAGAGGAGCACCTAGAAACAGAAGTTAATGGTCTAGGAAATTTGTTTAACAGGATCCTAGCAGAGAACTTCCCAAACATACAAAAAGATAGGCCTATTCAGATACAAGAAGCTTTTAGAACCCCAAATAGACCAGACCAGAATAGGACATCCCACCGTCACATTATAATCCACACAGGATCAACCCAGACCAAGGAAAAGATCCTTAAAGCTGTCAAGGAGAAAAGGTTAATCACCTATAAAGGGAAACCAATTAGAATTACCTCAGATTTCTCAGCAGAGACAATCAAAGCAAGAAGAGCCTGGAATGACATATGCCATGCCCTAAAAACAAACAACTATCAACCAAGAATACTGTACCCAGCTAAACTCTCCTTCATAACTAAAGGCCAAATAAAAACCTTCCATAGCAAAGAAAAATTGAAACAATACATCTCCACCAAACCAGCCCTACAAAAGATTCTTAAAGATGTCCTACACATAGAAAACCAACAAGAACGCAACAAAGGCCAAGAAACTGCACCCAAACTGAGAATCCAAGAACCTTAGGAAGAACCCAGTTTTCACAGCCCCCAAGAAGGTGGATAACATGGCAGGAACTCCCAAATACCTCTCAGTCCTATCTCTTAACGTTAACGGACTGAACTCTCCAATTAAGCGACATAGACTGTCTAATTGGATTAAAAAACAAGACCCTTCTATCTGCTGCCTGCAGGAGTCACATCTTACCCGTAAAAACAAACATATTTTCAAGGTTAAAGGCTGGAACAAAATCTACCAAGCAAACGGCCCTCATAAACAGGCGGGAGTTGCAATCCTAATATCAGATAAAATAGACTTCAAATTAAAATTCGTGAGAAGAGATAAAGAAGGTCGCTACATACTAATTAAAGGATCTCTCCTTCAGGAGGATATTACAATTCTAAATATCTATTCGCCAAACAATGGAGCACCCAAATTTATCAAAGAAACACTACTTTCCCTCAAATCCCATATAGATTCAAAGACATTAATTGTTGGGGATTTTAACACACCACTCTCCCCACTAGATAGATCAACTCGGCAAAAACTCAACAGAGAAACCGCAGATCTAAACAGCTGCATAGATCAACTAGACTTAACAGACATTTACCGAACATTTCACCCAGCAGCATCAGAATACACGTTCTTCTCAGCAGCACATGGAACGTTTTCTAAAATAGATCACATTTTAAGCCACAAAGCAAACTTGTCTAAATTCAGAAACATTGAAGTTATACCTTGCATTCTCTCTGACCACAAGGGAATAAAATTAGAACTCAACACCAAAAGCCACCAAAGAAAGTCCGGTATCACATGGAGGCTGAACAACACACTGCTGAATCATGAGTGGGTCATGGAAGAGATTAGAAAGGAAATTCAAATGTTCATGCTATTCAACGAAAATGAACACACAAATTACCAGCTCCTCTGGGACACAGCAAAGGCAGTACTCAGAGGCAAGTTTATAGCTCTGAGCTCCTACATCAACAAATTGGAGAGATTGGAAACTAGCAATTTAATGACACATCTAAACCTCCTTGAAAAAGAGCAGCAAGATAAACCCCAATCCAGTAGACGGAAAGAAATAATCAAAATTAAATCAGAATTAAATGAATTAGAATCCAAAAAAACTATAGAAAGAATCAACAAAACAAAGAGTTGGTTCTTCGAAAAACTTAACAAAATTGACAGACCCTTAGCAAACCTTATCAGAAAAAGGAGAGAACACACCCAAATTAATAAACTCAGAGATGAGAATGGAAACATCACCACGGAAACAACCAAGATTCAGAACATTATAAGGGAATACTTTTCAAAACTTTATGCTAATAAGTTTGAGAACTTGACAGAAATGGACCTTTTCCTAGCAAATATTGACATGCCAAAACTAAACCAAGATGAGTTAAACCAGCTTAACAGGCCCATATCAAGCATTGAAATAGAAACAGCAATAAGAGACCTCCCAGCTAAGAAAAGTCCAGGACCAGATGGTTTTACAGCGGAATTTTACAAGGCCTTCAAAGCAGAGCTCACACCAATACTCCTCCAACTCTTCAATGAAATTGAAAGAGAAAGCTCACTACCGAACACATTCTATGAAGCCATCATAACCCTCATCCCAAAACCAGGCAGGGACTCATCAAAGAAAGAGAACTATAGACCCATTTCTTTGATGAACATTGATGCAAAACTTCTCAACAAAATTTTGGCCAATCGACTTCAACAATTCATCCAAAAAATCATACACCATGATCAAACAGGATTCATTTCAGGGATGCAAAGCTGATTCAATATACGCAAATCAATTAATAATATTCATCACATCAACAGGAGCAAGAATAAGAACCACATGGTTATCTCAATAGATGCAGAAAAAGCATTTGACAAGATCCAACACCCCTTTATGATGAAGGTTCTGGAAAAATTAGGAATCCATGGAACATTCCTCAATACAATAAAGGCTGTATATGACAAACCTACAGCCAGCATTATACTCAATGGTGAAAAACTAAGCCATTTCCTCTTAACTCAGGAACAAGACAAGGATGCCCACTCTCTCCACTTCTCTTCAATCTAGTATTAGAATGCCTAGCTACAGCAATAAGACAAGATGCAGACATAAAGGGGATCCAAATAGGGAAAGAAGAAATAAAACTCTCCCTCTTTGCACATGACATGATCTTGTATTTGAAGAATCCCATAGACTCCACTCCCAAATTACTCAAGCTGATTCAAAACTTTGGCAAAGTAGCAGGTTATAAAATTAACCCCCCAAAATCAATGGCTTTTCTGTATGCCAACAATGAGAAAAGTGTGGCTGAAATTAGGAAAGCAACTCCATTTGTAATAGCCCCACAAAAAATAAAATACCTAGGAATTAACTTAACCAAAGAAGTGAAGGACCTCTATGATGAAAACTTTAAAATCTTGAAAAAGGAAATCAACACAGAACTTAAAAAATGGCAAAACCTCCCATGCTCCTGGATTGGCAAGATTAACATCGTGAAAATGGCAATACTTCCCAAGGCTATCTACAAATTCAACGCGATACCTATCAAATTTCCACCCTCATTCTTCAAGGAAATAGAGGAGGCAATCCAAAAATTCATATGGAACAATAAGAGACCCCGAATAGCAAAAACGCTCCTCAACGGAAAGAACACTGCTGGAGGAATATCAATACCAAATTTCAAACTCTACTATAAAGCCATAGTAATCAAAACAGCTTGGTATTGGCATAAGAACAGACCTCAGGACCAATGGAATAGAATTGAAAACCCAGAAATGAACCTACAGACCTATAGCCATCTAATCTTCGATAAGGAAGCTAAAACAATAGAATGGAAGAAAGACAGCCTCTTCAGTAAATGGTGCTGGCAAGATTGGTTAACTACATGTAGAAAACTAAAGCTAGATCCTTATATATCACCCTGCACCAGAATCAACTCCAAATGGATCAAAGACCTTGAACTCAAAGCAGACACTCTGAAAACATTACAGGATGGAATAGGAGAAACCCTAGGTCTCCTTGGCTCAGGTCGAAATTTTCTGAATAGAGACCCGGAAGCACAACAAATCAAAGAAAGGTTGGACAAATGGGATTGCATAAGATTGCAGAGCTTCTGCAGGGCAAATGACATAGCTGGCAAGATCAATAGAAAGCCCACCGATTGGGAGAAGATCTTTACTAGCCATACAACGGACAAGGGTCTCATATCTAAAATATACTTGGAACTCAAAAAATTAAACCACCCAACAACAAATCCTCAAAGAAACAACTGCCCAATAAATAAGTGGGCGAAAGACTTAAAGAGAAGCTTCTCTGAAGAAGAAAGAAGGATGGCCAATAGACACATGAAGAAATGTTCAACATCCCTAGCCATAAAAGAAATGCAAATCAAAACAACATTGAGATATCACCTCACTCCAGTTAGAACAGCAAAAATCAAGAACTCTAACAACAACAGATGCTGGAGGGGATGTGGACAGAAAGGAACCTTACTTCATTGTTGGTGGGAATGTAAACTTGTTCAACCACTTTGGAAAGCACTATGGAGGTTCCTCAAAAGACTTCACATAGATCTCCCCTATGATCCAGCAATCCCACTTTTGGGCATTTACCCAAATGTTTACAAACAAGACCACACTAAAGCTACCAGCACAACTATGTTTATTGCAGCATTATTTACCATAGCTAAGACATGGAACCAACCCAGATGCCCCTCAGTAGATGAATGGATCAAGAAAATGTGGTATATATACACAATGGAATTCTATGCCTCCATCAGAAAGAATGACATTTCCCCATTTGTTAGGAAATGGAAAGGTTTGGAAAAAATTATATTAAGTGAAGTAAGCCAGGCCCAAAGAAGCATAGGTCCCATGGTTTCCCTTATTTGCAATATCTAGTATAGGTATGAGTCAAGCGGAAAAGGTCAGATAATGTGATGTTAGGAAAATGAACCCTTAAATATGTATTTCAATGTTTTCGTTTCTTTCATGCATGTGTTTCTAACGCATTTATAAGATTATTTCTTTGTTGCTTTGTATGTCCCTCCCCCACAGTGTAACCCCCGCTTTCACTATATTTGATGTCAGTATAACATGTGGAGGAGATGGGGACAAACAAGTCGTTTAAGGGTTCAGGTGGACCTGTTGCAACAATGAGAAGTACAAAATGTCATGTCAAAACCAGCTTTACAATGTCGGTGTGTGGGGGGAGGGGGGTATAATTGGGTGGGGGGAGGGGGGTAAAATTGGGTGGGGGGAGGGGGGAGGCGGGAAAGGGAAGTGAAGGGTAAACAAAGGAGGAGGCTGCAATGCTTGGTAAGAAATGTATGCATTATCCTGCCCATGTAATTGTAGCCCCTCTGTACAGTATGTTCTCAAATAAAATAAAATACAATTTAAAAAAAAAAAAGAAGACCCTATCTAGATACTGATGGTACTAGAATAATTTCATTCCTCTTTTCCTGAATGAGTTTCCGGATACTCTACTAGAAGCCAAAGTCAAAGTACACTATGATGGGGGGGGAGGCAGTTATGGCTCAGATAAAACCTACTTCATGGACAGCTCAGCTCACAAACCTAGGCAAGCACCAGGATAAGGTACTATAAAAGAAAACTCAGGAATATCAATTCTGAATAACCCCAGGAAACAGGCATTCACATGAAGTTCAGTTAGAATCCTAAGGCATCCTTTTCTTGTTGCTTCCATTTTTGTCAACCTACTACACCTTTTCAAAGTGTTCACTTGGAAGAAATATGCCAAGATGGGTAGGTGATACCATTTTCAGGGTATGCCAGCCACACTAGGAAGCTGACAGTCGCTGGACCATATCCCCACTCACTGAAGGGACTGAAAGGTTGGGGAAGTGAAAGCTACAACAAGCAGACTTTCAGACAGTACGTACTGCATCTTCTTTGCATGGAGGTGGTTCATTGTCACACCTAGCAATGTTGCTGGGCAATACAAAACAGACGATGGGTAGAGATGTGCATGGGGATTGGGATGTTAGCCTGCATCACTCAGTGCTTGCTTATAGGCTTGATCATGGTGGTGGGCATCAAGGCTGTATCGCAGGATAGTTTCCCCAAGTGGCCAACTAAAAGGTACTCTACAGCATGAAGTCCATTGAGGAATATTCTTGGGAAGATCCAGAATAGAACAGGGGGAGAAACTGAGCAGACCTGCAATCTCAAGATGATTCTGCTAAGGAGCAACAAAATAGGTTATTGCTGCCAAAGAATGTCACAGACAGGTCCTGACCCACTAATATAGCCACAGACAGAAAGCTAGCATCCCCTCTACTTAGGGGACTTACAATAACTCCTTGCCCGAGATGACCTCCTAGTGACTGAAAAAAAAATCAGGTTTTTTGCTGAACACAACTGCTCTATTCTTGGGAGCAACAGGAAATTTTAGCAACAAGGATTCCCTAAGGTCAACTCTTCCACCTCAAGAGGTGCTAGCTCAATATGAGCCATGCCCTGTTATGTACTGCTAGCATAAACATGAACAGAACAAACCAACACTGGAAGTCAGAAATAGAGGCACCAGCGAGGCTGTCAAGCTTAAGTTCTTCCTGCTCTGATCTTCTGTTTTGACTCATGTTAAGAGCCTTGAGCCAAGAGTACTGGCACCCAGTGCTCCCAGTGAGTGCTTTCTCTAGGACTGACCAGGAATTAACCAGAACTAGAGATGCTTTTAGAATACATAGGATATGAGAGACCCACTAAGTGGTTTGGGGAGGGTAAGGGAAGTTTCATGGGCCAGACAAAGGATAGAGAACATTGGCATCCGCTCAAATATCAATATGAAGTCTTACGTGCCATTTTACACCTTTAAGAACCTAGTAATTGATGTAACCAGCTGGTACTCAGCAGGTCAAAAAAAAAGTGGAAGCCTTTATAAGCTGGGGAGCAAATAGTTTCCCAAACCTACAATCATGGATTTCTAGCATATAGTAAGAGATCTCTGTAAGCACCAGAAAATCAAGCTTTTAAATAAAAATCTACCACTTAAGGAAATGAAAAATTTTAAGTGTAACTCTTTCTCCATAAATGTGGCCATAGAACGCCTTATTTTAAGACAATGATTAAAGAAGCCCTTTGACTATAGGCAGTGATGCCAAGAGAAAACTCATTTCAGTCCTGTAGCTTCAAAGGGATGGAAGCAGAGCTGGCTGGATACAACTATCAGCCTTATGAAGCATGGACAGTAGCTTCATTTGAAGATGGAGAAAATCTCCCAGTAAGATGGTTGGCAGAATATTGTCAACATAGCTATGTTGTCCTGAAAGTCTTCTACAGATTCAACACACTTCCCATCAAAATTTCAAGGTCATTCTTCACTAAAATAGAAAAACAAGTACTGAAATTGAAAATAGAAAATGTTATCCTAATCAAAAACCGTAATACTCGATGTATCCCAATACCATCCTTCACATTATACTACAAAGCCACAGTAACAAAAACAGTGTTACTTCACAGAAACAGACACAAAGAACAATGACATGGGACAGAAGGGCCCAGAAGTAGCCCACATAGCAACAGTCAGGTCATTTTTGACAAGCCAAAAATCATACCTTAGATAAAAGCCTTGTCAACAAGTAGTACTGGTTCATACAAAATTATGATGAAGTAATTCTATCTCAATTTGGTAGTAAAGGGATTCTGAACACAGGGCATTGCGCTTCCTAAGTAGCTTTCTTCCACTTGAGCCACACCTTCAGCCCCCTTTTACTTTTCAGAGAAGGTTTCCCTTCTTGGGGTGGGGGCTGGGCTTGGATTCTCCTATGTACGTCTCCTACATAGTAGTGGCAAGGACCACTTTTATTTTTCTCTTGATATCCAATCTCCCTAAGTTTTTGCCCAGTTCTCTCAATTTCTCTCTTCCCAGAAACTGGGATTACAGTGTTATCCACATTGCATCCAGTCCAGAAAACCTCAAAGAATTAGACAAGTAAAGAAGCTAATGACAAAAGGCAGCTTTCTAGGGACCTAGGTCCCCGTATTTCCTTCCAAACCAAGAACAAGAGCAAGAACAAATCCAACTACACAAGAGTTGTGCCCGCTAAATAACTTGAGGACATGCACCAAATTGATTCCTTTAAAAGTATCAAATGCCAGAAACATCAACTGCCAGAAGCAATCTCATGTTCTGGTACTACTATAAGCCTCTAGACAAGTATATTCCCAGAGAAAGGGAAAATGGTTGCTAATAAAAAGCCCAAGATTTATGGACAAATCACCAGAAAAATTAAGTCTGTTCATGAAGTAGCCCAGCAGGTCCATGTACATCCAAAGTACACATAATTGAAAGGATCATTTTCCCTTTGTGAAGGTCTAGCTCTTGAAGATGGCCAAAGAGAAAGGTAACCATTTGGCTATTTGGTGAGAAAGTAAGGTTAAACATTAAAAGTTGTGTTTTACCTAGAGCCTCCAAATCTCCCATACTTGTGGGTATACATGTCTGTTTGGCTATATTGTCTGGGCTTTTGTGCTTTGAGGATAGTCTCATTCTTGTCTTAGAAGACTGCCCAAGTTAACGGACTCCATCCTTTGTTGGTCATGTCAGCTGTGATCCAAGGATTCATCATATTCTCCATACTTAAAAACCACAGTGTACCTTGTGCAGATGGCCAAGATTAGTAAAAATAGATTTAGAAATAATAGTCTATTCAACCTGAAGAAAATGTTCTTAAAAGGAATCTTACCCTAACACACTAGGGAAAACACTCCCCAGTTGTATTTTCTTCCCTCTAAAACAAGATGACCGGCAGACAGTCAGCAGAAATTCATAGCCAGCATTTGTGATGGCTCCATCACTACTGGCATTGCTCAACACTGGTTTGCTCAGTTATAAATGTAGGAAGGGAAGAGAGCTGGCATTAAGATCAGCAAGTAAGGGATCCATAGTATAATCTAGGATGGAAAGGACAGCAGCAGAGCAAATGCTGATCGTGGTCTGTAGCACTCCAAGATATCACCCAGATATTTTATCAAGAGAGGACATGATGTCCCCTGTGCCCCACCCCGCTGCTGCAAGGGTCATCTGCAGATTGTCTTTTGCTTTTAGGTACATCTGCAGGCAGCTTCAGACATCCTTACCTAAGGTAATTCCTTCTGGGAGTAGCCTAGATGCAGAGATCTATCAATGCAAGCCCAGTGCAATTTTATCTCTAAAGATCCAGTGAACTATCAAGCTTGGGCCACCTATCAGTATCTTGGGGGGAAAGTATCATATAGGTCACTATGAAGTGTCCAAGTGTATAGGAAAAAATCATGAGTGGCATCACCTAACTTTTCCATAAGCTTTTGTAAAATCCACTCTAGCCCACAGCTAGACCCTGGTAGAGGGGGAACACTTAACCATGCAGCATCAAATGACCACAGAGCCTAAAGTTATCATTAGCTGAGCTCTATCCACCACATGATTGCATGAGATCGAAGGTCCCAGCAACAATCATCTGTATGAGGACTTCGTAAAAGCATTGGAGGACACAAGCTGTAGGCCCCCCTCCCCCTGCCTTGGCTCCACTGTCAAACCAGTAACCTCTTTCCTAGTTTACCTCTATTCCCAAACCTGAGAATACAGATAGCAGGAGGGATAAAAAAGGCTAGGTTAAAATGGCTGCCAGCTAGAACAAGTGACCTTCAAAGACCATATATAAAAGTTACTCCGACATCAGTACTCTCAATCATTTTCTGTAGTAGAAAGGTCAGCAGTCTTGAAAACATCCTATGCAACCTGAACATGCCTATTTCCTCAGCTCCTACCTGGAACAAAGTTCAGACTTTAATTGCACATTGGAGAGGGTTTATAATATTGTTCCTATTGCGTCTCACTGAATTGACATTCCTAAGAGATTAATACACGTTAAAAAAAAAAGTAGTCCAAAGTTAGGCTATGAATTTCTATTTTGGGTAAGGGCATGAAAAGATTACACTATTTGCTCTCTAGTGAGAACACCTACCTCTGGGAAGAATGCATGACCAATTAAGACAAACTGATTTTACCAGTTGATATGCATTAATATAGCCATCAAGTCAGCTTAGAGTGGTTGAAGGCAAAACAGCCACAGTTTCAGATGAAAGCTGGACATGGCTTCAGTAGAAAGAACTTCCATTTGTGAACACTAATCTACCTACTACCACCTCTGCACCTTCCAGCTCAAATGATCAGTGACACACTCCAACAATAGCTCTATTCATGGTAGCTAAACTACTGGCTGCTTAGATTAGCTACAGTGGAATTCTGCAGTCCTAGAAAAGCCAGTTATATGGTTTCAACACAGATACGTTCCCAGTAGATTAATTCCCTACCCATAAGTACTTAACCAGATTTGCTCCCTAAGCATTCTATTCAGCCTGTAAATAATGATGGCCCACAGATCGGGGCTTACACTTTGCTGGAAAAGTTACATGAGTAGCCAACAATTGTATGATCAGCTGTAAAACTCAAGAGTTAAAATGGTTCTCAATTATGCATTCAACATTTGCACTCCAAGAAGTAGCACACATTGTCATTCAAGTATATTTAAGTAGCACAGTCACAATTCAACAGAGTATCTGGCACCAAGGGACAAAGGCAGAAGTAGCTCACTTGCCACCACTCCAAGTGACTATTCATGGTCAACTGTTCCCTAGCTCAGAAGCAAGCCAGGCACATGTATTTGAGGAGACTCCTAAAAGAAATCATAGTTGACCATAGACATTCCACAAATGCACAATACTGGGGCCATGGGAGAATAGAAGACATTTATGAAGCAACCTGATCTACTGGAGAAAAATCCTACAGGTCTATGAAGAAATCAAAGACATAAGGCCACACCAATGATGAATCTAGTAGGACTACAGTCCATAGTTAGGATCTTCCCCTCAGAGAGACCTTTCTAGAAATAGCACAGCTACCTATAGCAGAGCCTAGTAAGTGATGATCCTCAAGAATCATGGCTTTAAATAGTGTAAAGGCAATCATAGCCAATGGAAGTATTCTCCCAGGCTATGATTTCCAAGAAGTCACAGGATATCTGAAAGGAGAGAACCCACTGATTATACTGGATTTCAGAAGATTCTGTGGTAATATCAAGTTGACATCTAGTCGCAGCTAGCCAAGTTTCTAATTATCCCCAATGGCACCCAATGACCTAACCAGAGGATAGAATGGACATATACAACTTACATGCCAGCTCAAGGCGATACGGACAGTCACATGACAGTAACATGAAAATGTAGATTTCATTTGAAGATGGACTGCTTCAAGAGAGATGGATCTTTTTAAATTTTTTTATTGTTAAAATACGGTACAGAGGGGTTACAGTTACATGAGTAAGGTAATAAGTACATTTCCCATCTCCTTTGTTTTTCCCCTACCCTCCCTTCCTTCCCCACCTCCCCAGCTCCACAACCCTCCCCACCCCACCAAAGTTGTAAAGTTCATTTTCAATATAGTGTCTTGTACATTTCATTGTTACAATGGGTCAAGAGATAGGTCTTTATGGTTGTTTCAGACCTCCTATGGCCAAGTCAAGGCCACTGAGACTACATTGTGAAAATCAACCTGATTTACTTAAATGGACATGTCTTGAAGGCAGATAATCCTTAGTAACCAGCTACCAGGGTTCACTAGCCCCTCCAACAAGCTGAGTCTGCAGAGATTTAGTGTTCAGTAGGCAATCAATTTATAGGCATCTTGTATAGAGAAAACCTTGATCCAGCCTACCCTTTCAGTCAAATCATGTCAGGTCAATCCTTGCAATGAATGCCCTGACATGTCTGTTCTTCTGTGTGATCCTAAGTGATCAAAAGCTCTGCTCATGCCTTTCCAGCTTCAGATACACAGGGAAGCTGTTATGGGCTCAACAAGAATGTCTTTGGTTTATAAACTTATTCAGGTACCACACTTACAATCACAACTTAAACATTCCGTACATACACAGCATAACTGAAGGTTAGATTCTGAGGAACACCAAGAGAATATCTTTGTACTAAGATAACACCTAGTCAAGATCATACATCCTAAGCCAAACTAAAGGTGACTCCAAGGAAAGTCAGCTTTGATGAGCAATTCTGAATATGCTAAACATATACTTTAAAAGCATTCAGCACATTAGCCAGAAAAGCCCAAGGCAGAATGGTTGTAAGACTCACAGCTCCTTGAGTACCACTGAGCAAGGCCCTCCAATCTGTAATACTTTCCAATGAAATTGAACTTTGCTTCGTGATAGGTATATGGCACATTTTTAGTTGTACAGGAAACATTTGTTTCTTGATTTCAAGAGCTTTGCATACAATACTACTTCAGGAACTGTCTTTATGTCAGCCACAGTTTTACTCAGAGGCAGCACAGTTCTCCACTTGGCATCTGCCCAAACTATGTAAGACCCAGAATGGGTCACACAAATGCAGACCACAGTCATTCAGGTACAGAGCCCCAAATAGTAACTGGTGTGGGTTTGAATGTGCACAATGAAGACATCAGACCTACAAGTTTCATGACAAAAGTCCAACGGTCAAAGAATTCCTTAGGAAAAAAAGAACACACAAAAAAATCAAGTCCTGAGACCCAGGAACCAAACTAAGGGAGCTTTCCCCAGGAGAGACACCAACCAGAACTTAGAAAATATACTTTCTCAGAATGATAAGGTTATGGACAAAAAGTATTAGGTATCTAACATACCATCCATAAAAGCCTAAGGGAGGATTAACTCAAAACACTTCATTTTTTTGAGTACCATTAAGCCAAGCCCCAACCTGTGGGGTTAGAGATAGTTTCTTTGGACATGCCTAGAAAGTGCAACTCATTGGTCATATTTTACTGGAGTACAGACTTCCAGTACATAGGAGTCAAGGAATAAGCACCATAAAATGCACAGAACATTCTACCACTGTGATGATCATCCAACCCTGAATGTCAACACTGAAAATGTGGAAGAGCCCTAACCAACTGTTGAAGTCCAAATACTTGGAAATCTTAAGAGGATACAAATAGAAGTTCCTCTAAGATTTCTAAAATTCTTCAGGCAGGAGAAACACAAAGGATTCTCACCTAGCTGTTGAAGGTTGCTCTTCACAGTGCCTATCTAAAGGCATCCAAAGACTTCCAACTCTCAGATTAAAGGACAGATGGCAACATTGTTTCTCTTCTGAAATGAAGTGTAAATTTGGCAGTCTCTAGATTTTGAGAAACATTCATCATTCAGGTAAATATTGCTCCATTCCATGAATTCAAAGACCTGTGCATTGTGAAGAGGACTCCAGTTACAAGGTTAGATGGCTCCTTGGTTCCAAATCCCTTGTACCTCTAAGACCTGTCAACTCACTTCAGCTTGAGTTCAGTGAGAAGCTAGGAAAAAAATTATTTGCTTCATCTATGACTCATGCATGATTTTACACATGACTCCATATATAAAACCAAACTAAAATAGACCACTATCACAGCATGGGTCCTTGGAGACACCCTTATGACTTCTAAGGGAAAAGTCCCCAGGGACAAAATTTCAATAACCAATACACTTCATTGTCACTCATTTGTTAAGGGGAGAAAGGCGTGCAAGAGGAGTGCATGCAATCATGTGAATTAGCAAATGATTCACTGTCTTGTCAGAGACTAAAGATTACATGAGTGTCAAGGAAATCTGAGTAAGATATGCCAAAAGGGCTCTACAGAATAGGAGTGACCAAAGCGAGATGTATCTCATTCAGTACTTAGCATGATGCACTCAGTGCAAAGAATGCACTGTAACATCAAGTTGGCAGGATGGCTTCTCTGGAAGGATACAACATCTGCATTTAGCAGTTAACCTAACCATATTCTCCACATTATAGTCCTGACCCATCACCAGAAGCAAGCTAAGCTCTCCATGAAATGCCATTACTTAGACCAAATCACGTCTGGTTGACAAGGCAATTACATCTCACCTTCCACCCTGGAGAAGGACACATTCATCCTACCATGACAGATATGTATTCTGCATGGGAGTTTACATTTCTCATACCTAACTGTCTATGGCAACATCATTATCCCACCATTTTCACAATAGCTCATTTACTACAAAAAATCCCATACAACTCACCTGGAACATGCACCCCATACTATAGTGAGACAATGGAAGCAGACAGACTCCTATTATACATCATGCAGGCCTGACAATATTGCTACATCTTAAATGCCAAGCAAAGTATCAGTCGGGAGAGTGCCTGCAACTGAAGTGCAAAATGGTGTACTTATGAAAGAAGCGAAAATGCATGAGACAAATCCTTCACAAGACAGAGCCTTGTGTTTGGCACATAAAACAGTCTGTCCACAAGCAGACCACAGTGAGTTACAAGCTGAACTACTGTAGAAATCCTAGCCACCCTGGCATGTGACAATTCCAGTGGTTGCTGCTCTATCTGAAGCTCCCCCCCAAGTTCACTCTGATCTGACATCTTCTGCCTAATCCTAATTTCTAACCTCTTTTCAGATTTTAGTCTTTGAACCTTTAGCAGGGTCTCTTTTTCCATCTTGATACCGTATCCTCTACCAACAGAGCACAACCTCACAAATATCACAAAGAAGAGTTAACGGTTTACTTAGCATAGGCCAAATGGGAACAGGAGGCAGACTCCTGGTGTTCTTTCCATTGGACACCCAAGTTCACCAGCAGTTTCAAAGAGTTTGCTAGAAAACCCCACAGTGGCAAGCACATAGTGTTCAAGTTGCAGTACCTCAATCCTCAGTGGTCTTTTCCTTGGCACCAACCCAGAATCCTCAAGGTATCCTACAGCAATATACCAAGGTCATTCAGATTCTGACCCTGGTGTCAAACAGGAAAGCTGAAAGATACCCAGTTGAGACAGATTTGAGCTGCATTTCACCACAGGGGTCAGTGGAAAAAATGATTCCTCACATCCAGACCACATAGAATGGGAAATAAGTACTAAGGAGCTCAACAGTTTCCAGAGAAGGGTATTATCTGTGGGAGGTACTGATATATCCTCTCAAAAATAGTCTGCCCTTCCAACTTTCTAGGTATCAAGAAAATTGACAAGTATCTACCATTCTATCCTTGAAGGCACTACGGGGACGCAGGAACAAGATAGATCTTCCTTGAGAACCTCGGATTGCTTCTCCACCAGGGGATATTTGGCTCCTCACAGACGATGTTTCCCTTCGAAAACTGAAGAGTTCTTTAAATGTCTTGTTCAATAGTCAAGGGAGGCTGCTAAATTTCCAATAATGCAATTCTTGCATCATTAGCCGATAAAGATGAGTACTCATGAGCTAGGTGGCTACAAAGACACAGGGTGTACACAGAATTTGAAGGTTCTAGAGCATTCCAGCAGCATGGGAAAAATTCTGAAGTACTTCCTTTCAAGCTGAAGCAGCACACAAAGACACAGCAACCCCACCCTAGCTACTGAGGCAATATCCAGAGAGAAGTACCCTTCATTTCCTCAGTTTACTGAGGCCCTAGACATTGGGGTATCATGACAGATATGTAGTCTCTCCTCCCATGGGGTTTATTGGTACAGTAGCCAGAATGTCACCTTACGAGCTATGACAAGGACATAACTTGCCCATCACATATCCGAGGGCACAAAGTGCAGATTTGATATTATATTAGGACCAAAACCTCAAACAAATAGAATCAGTGAGAAAGCAGTCTCACGTTTAGTAGACAACCCCAATTACCCTTCACCCTGAGATAAAGTTCACTTTAATCTTAAGGCAAAAAAAGAACATTACTTTTCTCCGCCTTCTGAAATGCCAAACAGGACTGACTCCATTCTAGGAGACTGACTGCAGTTTCACAAAAAAGGGCCATGATAATGTCCATCTGGAGTTAAAGAAAAGACCACCACCTCCCTGGCCTGGTCAGTTCCCTACTGCCTCACGTATCTCCTTGGTTGGTCAGTACGTATCTCCCTGGTTGGTCAGTACGTATCTCCCTGGTTGGTCAGTACCTACCTGGCAACAACTAAGCTTTTCTGCCTTTAAAGACCCCTGCGTGGTGCACACACTGCTTGGCCAGGACCCGGCCCAGGCCGCCTGTCTGCTTCCTCAGGAGAATCTGGCCAAACTTGCTTCTCTGGGCAACCTGACATCCTCAGTGAGTCAAGTGGAGTCGGACTTGAAGATGCTCAGGAACTCTGGATAGTTTGGTCACATCCTCTCAAAATGGAAACCAACTAGAACAATCTAGAATCAGCCAAGGGTTTGCTAGATGACCCGAGGAATGATCTAGAGTATTTGTTTGTAAAAGCTGAAAGATTCATGAGAAGATTCATGGGCCCTTTCCCATTTCTTGTCTCCCTTTGAACAAAAGATACCATGTGAACACCAGAAGGAAAAAACCCTGCTCAACTCAAGTTGTTCAGTGCTTGATGTTCCTTCACTTTTTCTTTTTAATTGGAAATATGTGCTAAGAAAGGGTTACGGTTACATGAAGTTGCATGAGTAAGATATTTCTTGTCAAACATTGTTACCCACTCCTTTGTCTTTATTTGGTTGAACTTGTAACCAATGTGCTGTATCTAGTTTTTTTTTTTTTTAATTTTATTTCATTTTTCTTTTTCCATTGGCTTATCCCTGGCAATCAGTCTTTGATTTCGGTACTCTGTCTTGTATATACGTTTATCTCATTTGGGGAAGGGGTGTAACAAAATGCTTAAACAAGGACAAGCCCCATTACTCCTTTGTTCTGACTTGCATGAAAACACTTGCATCTATTCTGCTCAAAAGCCAACTGGGAGTCACATAGCCACTGAGATATCCGAATGTGTCTGAACATATGCATGCAAACAAAGGAAACCAGGGCACTTAAACCATGCAGAAGGATAAGGACTTCCAGTTGTTAGTCACATTCAACAGCTTCAGAGATTTCCCTCAAATTGAGAAGGGGGAGAAAAATCAGACAACTGCTATAGCCCTTAGACATTTAGGTAAACCAGCAAAGGAGATGGAGAACCTGTTGTCTTGGGGAACTCTCCTGGCATCTGACCAAAGCTACAGGGACTTTCTCATTACTAGAAATCATTGGAAATTTCTATCCAGCTTCTGCCCATGACATGGCCTTTTAAAACAATGCACTGACATCAACTCCACCGCACAGACTGTCTTGATTCCAGAGGGATATTGTTTTAGTACAGCATCTACATAATGGCATCAGGAAGAAGAGGACAATGTTGCTAAAAATCCTGTCATTTGTAACATCTCCACAGATAAAGCATGGAGCCTAAAAGACAAGACTGGGCAGGCCGAGCAGCTCAGTAGTGGGATAGACAAACTGGTTCTTTAAGAGAAAATCTAAACAATTCCAACTTTTCAGTCTGTCCAGAGACCAAGAAAACCTTTCAATTTTTGAAATATTACTTAAAAATCAGGAGAGGAATATAGAGAATTCTACAACCAAATGCCAAAACCGGTTTTGGTCAGAGCAGCAAGATAAGGCCTCCTGCCTATCTCTACACCAAGTTTGAAGACTCTTCTGTGCTAGCCACTGCTGCCTTCAACAATTGACAAACAAATCAGAGTTGATCATGAAAACTGTGCTCCCTGCTACCCTCTTCAGTCTATAGAGACCTCTATGCCATCTAGAAATCAAAGGGGACCAAGTCACTCATCCACCACAGGCTAGACCCAGACCCAATCAGGTGCCCTTTCTGTGCTGAGATTTGTGTTTATTGTCTCTCTTCCCCAACTGGAGGCAGACAGGTACTGACCAAGGCATTTTTTTGTCAGTCATAGGGCTTATACCTGTCCACTGCCCCTAAGCTCTTTTTGCTCAAAACTTGCACTCTAACACTGAGCCACAGTGCCACTTCCAACCATGGCTTCTTTAAGGGCGATTCAAATTCTAAGCTTCAGTAGACCAGGGTACTTCTGCAGTCTTCACAATGCTCCACTGTAATTGGAAAATCATTCTCTTTCACGCAAGGTAACATCAAATGCAGTACTGGGTCTTGCTACGTTGATGGAAGGAGAGATCTTTTATGCCTCTCTATAGCTGCCATCCTGCAAATCCTATAGATGTGCTGGACGGCACAGATGAAATGGCCTCAATCGGCCAACTTCAATGGCCAACATTGGTCCAAAATTACAAAGTCAGGTGACAATATCCTCCTCATTCTGATAAGGTTCAAACCATTTTATGCCAAGCTGAACTGAATGGGCCACCTCCAGAAGCTGCAATTGTCTCCTACCATGCAGTAAATCATAACCCTTTGAATAGCAGTGGGAACAGATCAATATGGAAGACACTAAATATCCCATATACTCACTAGAAGCTGTCTTTAGCAACAACCTCAAGCCTGACCAAGTCCTCCCTTTCCTTGATATAGATGATCAGGTCCTAGAAACACCCAGAACTAAAGGCTCCTCAGTTTCTAACCTCAGCAGTCCTCCATCCTTCAAAATGGCTGTTGCCATTTTGTGTTTTATTCTCTCAATACCATTACAACATCTCGTGTGCCCGAAGTACCAACCAAGCTAAAAGTCTGGAGCAGCATCCACATCATGCGAAGTCTGACTTTGGAGGGTCACAGCTGAGGTGACAACACCCAAGCAGAGACCATAGATCCCCCTGGCTAATTGTGTTGGTAGAAGTAGCTGGCCTGCTAATCGATCTGGCTATACTACTCCCTGTTTCAAATAAAGCCTGCATTTAGAGGGCTGGAGTGAGATCAATGGAGCCTGAACTGGCCATGTGCTCAAAAATCAGCCACATCCTAAAAGGGAGAATACTGAGTTCCAAGTTTTCATCAAACCTGGAACCAGATCTGTCATACTGAATGGAAAAGGAGGACTCCAAAAGATGTCCTTAACACAAACCTGGGTTTTCAGCACCAAGAATGAATCATGTTCTGTTTGGGTACAGTGGAGCACATGAGAATAGTTTCACAAAGCAACACAACCTGATGAGCACGTGAAGCCCTAATCCTGTGATAGGAAAGTCAAGAGGCACCTAGCAGCATTAATATAAAAACATCACAAGTTGTGGAGGTGGAGGGAAAGGATGGTAGGGGAAAAAACAAAGGAGGAGGCAAAAATCCTTGATAAGAAATGTACTCATTACCTTCTAATGTAACTGTAAACCTTCTGTACAGTATTTTCCCAATAAAAAAAACTTATTTAAAAAATCATCACATGCCTGACAAAAGACATTCTCCTTCAAAATAGCACAGCACATATAGCAAGCCTAGCACAGGAAGACATTTCAGCTCCATAGCAATCAACCAAGGCGGCAGCAGAAAAAGGAGCATGGAATCCCAAACCTTCTCACAGGGCAGCCCTCACCTGGGCCATGTTCTGGAAGTTACAGGGCAGGGAAAAATCCTACCCTAGAGAGATGTGTCATTTCAGCCAAGGAGTCTGACAAATGCACCCAAAGCTCACATCTACACACAACCAGTTTGTCGCCTATTTCTGTTATCACCAGCCACGGTAGCCTGTCCTGGTGAGAGACAGGATGGAATTCTTCCAACAAGAATGTTCAGGGAACACTTACAGGCATACAACAAACCAAGAATGTATGCTCGACCTTCTCACAATGAGGCACAGGTCCAAAGACATCCGTCTCTACCTGAAGGGAACTCTTAGTAACACTAGAACTTCATGGTTCATTCTCATACTCTGAGGTCCAAATAAATCGACTCAGGCCACAGATATCTTGTAAGGGGAGGGGGGGAGCTACTGTAATAATTAAGCCCTTTCCAGCAAGGAATGCCCCCCAGTCCCAGTATATCAAACATGTGCTAAGAAGCCCCCACAACTATCAAACAGCTCCCTAAAGCAAGTTGCCTGATGTTTGCTCCTCTGGCACAATACAGATGTAGCACCACGACTTGAGAGGAGTGAAAAACTGTGAAGCTGGCTTGGGCAAGGTAGTTAAGAAGCAGTTCTCATGTCACTCAGGCAGAGAAAAACATCAATAAGGCCCAGCACCTCTTATCTAGATCCTGTAGGCAGATGATATGAGCAAAAGTAGCCCACACAAGGCTATGAAGTTCATGGCCATTCAGATTCCTTAGTAGGTATATTTGTGCATAGCCCAGTCCAGAAAACATGACATGAGTAACAAGTTCCACAAGAATTAGCAGTGAATGGGAAACTGGAAGAGGAAATAACTCTCAGGCCCAAAAGAGAAAGTATTTCCAAGGGGGTCTAAATTATTTTCAGTGGAGAAACTGACACATCCTCTCTAGAATATTAGACTTTCCTTCCTAATTTATAGAGGAAATGCTTACATTCTAGTCCTCATCTAGCACCATACGAGAGCTGTGCAGCATGTCTTACCACAGAGGTGCTCCAGAAGTATCTCACCCAGTTCTCTGCAAACACTCACCCCTCCACCAGTTAGATGTCTATAGACATTTTGTCACAATGGAATATACCTCCATTATCCAGAAGATGTGAATTAAACTAATGCTTAGGACAGGTCCCAATGGTAAAGGGTAGCCCAGCACTAATGAGGTAGAAGGGTCCTGACATAGCTGTCAGTTTTCACACAGAAAGGCCAAATACTCTGAGGTCTTTGCTGCATAGGACCACAGGCAGCGCCTTCAAACTCTGATTACCAGTATTGTGAGCAGAGTTCTCTGGGGAAAAAGCCAGAGATCTTCTACTGAAGAACATCCAACTTAGGTAAAAGATTTCTTCACCCTGTAAAGACAAAATCTGTTAAGTCCTATAGATTTTCTGGCCTTGTAAAGGCAATTATCAGAATCCCTCTTTGGAGTGCCCACCTACTTTTTTATGACTTCAAAAGCTCAAGTACCCTTTGCCAAGCAAGACTATCATTCCTAACTTGAATCTGTTCCTAAGCCATGGTCGTTCAGAGCAACAGCTTTTGTTATTTCCTTGAAGCCGTGCTACTTTGCATGAATAGGAGGCATTAAGGGAGTTCACAAAGGTAACACAGCCACACTCAGTTTGCTGAGGCTTATGCTTCTGGGGTTGAGAGATTAAGCAACTTTTGCTCATTTTCCTTGAACTGTTATTCAACAGTTCCCTCAGCTATAGACTGCTGTCCTCTGGACACTGCACATAATTGCAAGCTTAGTGTTCTATGTTCTTCTAGGAATGTGTACAATGCAGTGACCAAACAGTGATGTCTTTACAAGCTATGATGAGGGACCATTTCCCATCATGCTTTCCATCTGGGCTACTCCTTAGTGTTAGGACAAGTCTTAGACCCCAGGAATGCAAGCTCTGCAGTCTTAACCAACGGCCTTTTCTCTGCAAACCTGTTTTTTTTTTTTTTGTCTTTTCTTTTTTGGTACTGGGGATCGAACCCAGGACGTTGCACTTGCTAGGCAAGCGCTTTGCCACTGAGCTACATCCCAGCCCTCTGCAAACCTTTATCCAACAATCAGTAGGACATCTTAGTTCAAGAGCTTCTGAACAGTAAGGTCACTTCTGCCTTTCATAGTTCAAGCATTCAGGAAATTAAGGAATACTTCAATGGCACTTTGCAAGTGAAATGATTCTTTCACTTCGCACAGAATTCAAGATGCTGACATGGTTACAAGATTGACAATGTAGCACATTACAGAATACATGCTTGATAATGTCCTGAAAATACAATAGCCAGGCTGCTGCCAGCTAACATGAGCTGAGGTCATTAGACCCTGAAGAGCAGGTTCACCACCTGCATGGAATCAGGAAGCTGAAAAGATACTTCTGTTACCTTTCTTAAAATCCAAACAAAACAGACTGTCAACAGCCGCATCTTTGACTATAGAGAAATAGCAAGTCCTTTATGGAAACTGGATGTCTTCCCCCATGTAAGCATTTCACAGTGGATATAGGGCCCTCAGAGTGCAGAAGGCACTTGTAATGCAGCTCATCATCATGAGGATTTGCTCACTGTAAGAGCATGAACAACTCTAGGGGACACTTCTCTGAAGAGACTCAGTTCCACCAACACGATACTCTTCAGGAACCCAAGAAACCCATAAGCTGTTCACAATACTCCCTTTGTGCAACATCAGACAGAGATGCACAGTTTGTTCATTACAAGCATGGGAAAAATGTGGTTAATTCTGTCCAGCACATGAATACTAGTCTGACCTTGTTGCTAGTGAGAACCTGCTTGACCTTCCCATGGAAATCATCATAGGTAATTCAGCCCAAGTACATGAGGAAATTTCCAGATACTCAGCCTTACTGAAGTAACTGAAAAGGAACAATGACCTTTACAAAGCACCACATCCCAAAGTTCTCCTACCAGTCACTCAAGATCAGAGACATATCACAGAAAAGATTTCCTGACCAAAACCACAGCATTGGGCAGACCCAAGAGCCAGTACTTGAACTCCCATCGCCACAGAGCCATGGCAATTAGCATGTCCATCTTTCCAATGGACAACTACTAGACAGGACACAAAGCGGACATAAGCCCTCCTTCCAGCCAGCGTCAGGATGACAGGGACATCCTGCAACACCAAAGAATAGAGGTCAGGCCATGTGTGAGAGCCACTGGGGCTGCACATAGGGATGGCATCATGAGACAAGAGCCTATATGATTATTTCTTAACAGCAAGTGAAGCCCACAGAGCTCTTTGGTGCTTGCATAGACTGAGCTTTGATCATTTTAGGTGTGATAATGCTCCAATAATACCAGCAGTACCCCCAAAACATCCATATTTTTCTAGATCAAATGAGGGTCTAGATACTAAGACAATGTTATAGACATCTAGCCAGGCTGGCCTCTCCTGTTATTCCCAATGTTACTCATTGACCCATTCATAATCAGAACCTAGGATGGACATATAAAACCTGCACATCAGCTCAACATAAGGGGAATACCATATGACAGCTTTCAAGAAAACAGATTTTTAAGGACAATGTCTGGAGTCATCTGTATCTACATAGAATCTACTTGATCCAATCTGAGATGAATCTCGGGGTTCAGTCTCAACTCAAAGCCACTGAGCCTATCATAGGACAAGACATGCCACTTGCTCTAACACAAGGCAGATAGTTCCTGATAACCAGCTGCTATGGGTTTACTAGCTCTTTCAAGGCAAGTCAACACAGATTCATATTCTATGGCTAAAATAGGCAATTTATAGGCATTTTCTATAGAAATAAATGCAATTGACCCGTTATCCGATCACCTGCCTCTTTCTCTATCACATGAAGACAGTCCTTACAACAAATGTCCTGACATCCCTGGTCCTCTGGTAATATCCTAATGAAGAATTCCACCTATGTCTTCTCATACTTCAAGGAAATGATTGAACCATTTGGGCTGAAGAAAAATGTCTTGCTCCGAGTACTAGCTATTCAGGTGTGGCCTTTATAACTCCCACAGCTTCAGTATGCTTCAGGTAGACAACACTACTGAAGCTTAGATTCTGAACCCGCCAGTGCTTAGCTTTGAGTGAGCTAGTCTGCTAGTTACTGGTGGAAGGACTAGTGAGTACACATTGTCTCTGTATGCAAAAAGTCCCCAGTAAGGACCACTAGCTTAGAGGATGAACCAAACTAAACTAATTCTCCAAGGAAGATCAGCAGCTCTGAGGAGGGAACCATCTTGCATGTGCTACTTGCCTCGAACTCAATCATCATGAGTAAAAGAATCCAAAGTGTCAGTCATAAAATCCCAAAGGATAATGACAGACAAACAGGCCTCTGAAACACCACTCAAGTCCTGCAACTTCTGAAGGTCATTTTGCCATACCAGGGAGGTATAAACTGCTAGTCCTTAGGAAGTTTAGTCAATAGCTGCTGATAAATGCCCTACAGTATGCACAGAGGACACCTACCATGATAAAGATCCAGCCCCAAAATGTCAGCATTAAAAAGGCTGAAGAATCCTACCAAATTGGTAGTTTGACCTTGTAGTTCAAACACTTTGCAATGTTAGAATTATGGACACGGTTCAGTGTTGCCAGCTCATCCTCAGTGCCATCTTGGTGGATGATGTGGACTTTCCAAAAACTCTGGAGGTGGGTTCCACTTCCCTGCCCTCACCCCTGGGTGATTGGCACCTGAATTCCTCGAGGCAGATGGGGTGGGGGACTTGGACAATAGGTCCCAGAACCTGCCAGACCTGTGCCATGAACTTGCAAGACTCTGAACTCTCAACCTCCCTGGGAACCTGCCCCCTAACCGTGACCCTAGCTAAGCCTCTCTACCTCTGCTTCAACACTCCATTAGAGTTCATCTGGTCTGCGGAGATTGTTTTCTGCTCTTTCTTTAGTACCTTCATAGCTCAGTACTCTCATATCTCAGTTTCCCAAGAGTATTAAATGTACTGGAGGCTGCAAGTTCTTTGGAGGACACAGGTCCATTTGCATTACTGGCTTTCTAATAAAAATGCACAATTCAACCTCTCAAAACATGGGTTCTGTGTATCACACAATCAGTTTCCCATATAACAGAAGGATGCATTGGAATACAGCTTAGGATTTCTAAGTTTCTTGATGTGGAAGAATCACAGCCCCCCTCCAAAGAAAGTATCTATGGAGAGAACAGCATACAACTGCAGAAGCAAGTTTCTTACCCACTATTTGCTCTGAACACTTTTTTCTTAGAATTATCACAAAGTGTCCCCTTTTTTCCCCAATATCACAGGTGTCTAGGACTAACTGGATCTTAGATTCTGAACCCACAAGTGCTTTGACTTTGGCCAAGATGATCTACTACATATTGCTAAGAGGAATACAGAAGGGACATATGCACTTGTATCAAAAGCCTCTAGTCAGGATCACAAATCTTTAGGATAGATTCAATGACCCACCACATCTGTTCACTGACAGTGTCATGTCAACAACATATACCCAGGAAGGTCTCCTAAAAACGTTGTGACCCAGAATCATTCAACAACTCCGGGTGCCCAAGTGAAACTTCACTGATCAACGTGGGCCAACTAAGCAGAATCAGGTGGTAATGTTCCCTTCGCAATTAAAATTCAGGGATAATGTCTGCTATCAAGCCAAAAGGACAAGAGAGTTCAGAAAGGTCAACAGTTTGACCTAACCACACAACTTCCTTCTAGACAAACAAGGAACTAGATCAAGACAGCCAGAGAATCTCTGCCCACTTCCTGTCTGCTTTTCCTTTAGATGCAACACAAGGCATTTCCCTGTGCAAATCAGGAAGACAGGTTAAAACAAGGATACAGACACACACTCTGAAAATCCTGGAAAGAAGTGTGCTCAGTCCTCAAAGCAGTGGCATGCCTACACTTCTCACCAAATACTGGAAGACACAGCCAGAGAACTATCAAGCTTTCATCCATGGACACTGCACATTGTTTCCTCTGGTAAAAAAAGATCCTTCTTTCCTGGTATCTGGATGAGTACTGCGATGATAGGCAGCTCTTCCAAGGATGACCCATATTCTAATAGACCCCAAGCCAAGATGAGGCCCCTTTTCAGTAGAAAATACGTGTAATCTCAATAGAATAAAAAGGCTTTGTCAATGACCTGCAATTCATTTGCTGTTGAAGCTATACCTAGCCCCATAAGGAACTGTGAGTTGTCCTTCAAGGCTACCTTAGTCTTCTGTTCTTATCCATAATGACAAGAAAATCTTTACCCCAATGCATAGTCAAGCACCCACTTGGAATGATATTTCAAGATCAATCCGGCCGTTTGTCTGGTATATTCCCAGAGTCTTGAGTGACAGAGAAACTAAGGATCTATGAAGTAATCCAGAAATCCACAGGAGAAAAGTCGACATCCTAGAATTCAAGACACCAGCAGCATACCACTATGGAGCAACTAGTCCATATTCTGTTATGAGTGAAGCCCAGGTCAGTTTATTATACAGGTAGGAACCAGAGTCTAAGTCACTGACACAGCAGCTAATGTGCAATCTCCAACTCAATGTATTATACATCTGTTCTTAATAAAGTAGCTTTGGAAAGTACCAGCCCAGAAACCCACAAGGACAGAGACAAGGCTAATTCTCTCACCTGTCTTTGTCTGGGGTGATTTTTACCATCTGGAGATGCTAGATGTGGGCAAATTCATGCAGCCATATGAGCAGAGGACTTCATTTGATGGCTGAGATTTTGGTAGCTGCCCAAATGGTAGATAAGGGACCTGTCATTTCCACCATGTAGCTGCAGCTGACCAAACAAGGTCAGCTACCCTGAGGGGGTCCTCTTACCATTTATGGTTGTGACTGACCAAATGGCATGTCACTCCAAAGTGAGGAGGAGGGACCTGATTATTGGCTGTCTGTATCCGAAGTGCTCTTTGCCAGCCTCTCAGAAAGGAGCACCTCAGGCTGACAGCTCTGGTTTCCTACAGAATGACTCGTGTTATCAAAAACACTCACTTGTTATACAGAAGTTGGGTTGCAGTGTGTTTAATGTTACCAGGATTACTCAGAATTAAAATCTCCATAGCCATAGATACCAGATTCTGCCCCAGCTTAATACCAACCAGACTATTCAGAGAAAAGAAATTCCTCAAGTTTGCAAATGGCAGCATCAATAGCAGGTTATCGGTAGATCCTGCCAATTTGCCTCCCAGGCAATTTCTACAGCCTGGCAAAAGATTAAAAATTTCCTGAAGAAAATGGAAGGCAGCTACCATGAAAACAGCATTGTAATCTACCGTTGACCTGGAGCTTCCAATGTCTGAAATTAGGTATAAGACATAACTGAAGAGGCACCAGTGTTCTGACTTGCTGCAGTTTGGTTTAGCCTCATCCCATGTGGCACTTTAGGTAATATTCACTCTGATTCTGGGATAACATAGGAGTGAAAACTCCTGTGGAGATTGTGAGAACATCAGTAAAGTTAAAGGACTCGACCAAGTGTGTTACTTCCTGAACAAAACCAATGCTACACACAGGCATTCTTTCACTAGCACAGAAAGGAGTGGGAGGGAGAGATGGAGGAGAGTGATGAAGGGGACTAATTGTCCAAGAAGCATTGTACTCAAACTTACAAGTGGAATTGAAACCCCTTTGTATAACTACTTCAAGATAATTCTGTTCAAGTCTCAGGTAGTTCAAAATAGGCACAGGAAAATTAGAGCAGGGGCAATTTGACCCATGGTGAAGAAAGTTGCCCACCCAGAAGGGCATTCAAGATTCCTTCCTAAGGGGACACAGTTTATCTTCATCAATTGAGAGATGCCTTTCTCAACTTGAGTCTGCCCTTCACCCAAACTAGTCATGAACCACGGGATGACTGCAGGAAGTACCCAGTCTGCTTCGGGAAGTTTAAGAAGCTGACGTTAACTATAAGGTCACTCCTTCCATTGTGAGTGTAGGGACTGTTGTTGAAGAATTTCTCTCACATTCACAGTATGTGTCAGCTTGTACAATGCAAAATCCCCTCAGGAACAGGCTTAGTATATTCCATATATTTCAAGCCCAATTTAGTCCAGGAAACGCTTTGCACCAGATGAAATGTAGATCAAGCTTTCATTCTGAGGAGGTACAAGGTAATAAGCACAAGTGCAGTCAAGGGTGTCAGTGGCAATCTATATAAAGATATATAAATATACACACATATTTTCTTGATCCTTTTGCACCTGGGCTGCTTCTATAACTTGGCTATTGCGAGTACTGCAACGAACGTGTGGGCAGGTGCCTTTACTATATCCTGATTTGCAATGGTTCTGTTCTTAATTTGGGGAATCTCATACTGTCTTCTATAGTGGTCATACTAATTTACATTCCCACTATTACCAAATTCCTCCCTACACACACACCCCAAATCAGATTCATATGCTTGTCATTCTGACTGAAGCGAAAGGGAATTTTAATATTGTCTTGACTTGCATTTCCTTTATGGCCATCTAGAACGAGGAAGTTCATTCAAAAGGTGGTTCAAGGTAACTATTGGAAGAGATGCACAAAAAGAAGCTAAGTGCTGAAGGGAAGTCCCCCTTGGCATTTTACCAGGTTTTTTCCAGTTCAGAATTTGGAGTCTCTTGCTGAAAGGCAGATACTAGCCCATATTAAGCTTTCATAGCTGTCATGCCCAAGAAACCTTGAGCACTACCATCCTCCCTGCCTTTTAGTACATATCAATAAATATGGACAATACCTTCTCTTATTCCTCAGTGACTGTGTTACTTTGGTGTTTTTATAGGAAGGCCAACAGGCCTTAGGTGAGGCGTCAGTTTCACCCAGCTCTCTTGTTCCCTGTCCCAACATGGTCAATAGAAAAATCACTGATCATTAGTATACCACAGAACATGTTACTGACACTGCAGCAGTTAGATTTTAGGATGAGGAAGTAGCAAGTGCTCTGAAAAGCACCTAGATGCTACATTATTGGAGATAGAGCTACAAGGAAAGCCTTGGAGCCCTATTATCTTTAGTGATGGTTTTAGATGCCTAAGGTACACAGAAATATCACTTCTGACTTCCACCTAAGTAACAAGGATGCATTTTCTTCCTTTACCACAAAGTCAAAGGACCCTCCAGTTTTGAAGATATTTATAGCACACATGACATTTTGGAATACTGCTCGAAGACATCTTCGAGTGAGCTCAGAAACTAGGGTCAGTCTGAAGGAGCAAAAGATAACTGGTCTTTTACCTTTACTTTCTGCCCTAACTCTCATGGGGTTTGACAGAGTAAAGGGGACAATACTGGAAGGAGGTCCATGCAGGAATCAGTAGGAAAGGTATACCTGACAAACCATTCTCTCTTTTCCTGACTATTGGGAGCTCCAATGAATACAACTACTATAAGTAGCAAATCTGTCATTTAAATTTCAAGAACAGGCAGCTCAGACTCCCAATGACCCGGATATCAGATCTCAGTCTGCACCTTTGGACTCATGATGATATTTCTATGACAAGGAGGAAGAATCCTGTTACATAGATTGGCTCAGTGTAAAATAGAACCAAAAATGAGCTGCTATGATATTGTGGCTTCTTAGAAGGCACCCAAAACAGTTATTCAAAGTCCACCCAATGAGCAAAGATATACTTCATCTTTTGTTAAGAGAAACAGTCTAACATAAGGATAGTCAATCATGTATACTAATAGCCATTGGATTGGCTGGCTTGTCAGAGCCTAGAAGATGAAACACAAGTAAGTCTGAAGAGACAGAGGGAATTACGGGATTATCGTAACTTAAAGTAGGGTGTGCCAAGGCCAGAACCTGGGTTTTACTTACTGTCAAGTAGACAGGGTGACTTGCCTAGCACTCAGACAGCTTTGCATTTGGGCACCCAATGAGTCCATACTCAGACTTCCCACTCTGGTTCTGTCAGCAAATGACACAGACTCCAAACTCTCCATAAGGTACCACACTGAGATCATTCAACTGCCTCTCACTGGAATGGCGATTGCATCTGACCTTTAAACCAGGAGAAGTGTTTTTCAATGCTGTGGTAGATATTTATTCTTAGTAGACATCTCCTCCCTCATAGCTTATGGTGTACACTGTTTATGTATAATCTAGGTATTTGGAAGACTAAACCACCATACAAGTCACCCATTCCAGGGACAGAGTAGAGTATACCAACCATCTTGAGACAGAAGAGATCTTCATTCTTTCAGAGAGATCTACAAGCACTTAAGACACAGATCCCACCCAGGCTATGTCACCCTAACAGGCACTGGGCCTCTCCCAGCCCTACCACTGAAAAGAAATGTATCAAATGGCCTACATTTTAACATCTACATGACCTATCCCTAGAAGCTGACATCACAGCCAGCTTAGGCATGCATCTACCCCCCCCCCACGCACACACTTCCTCCAGCTACAGTGGTCTATTCTTCAGTCATAGGATAAGAATTTCATCTAGAAGGTATTTTTGGACAGAGAGAAGGTTCTATGATGCTGATAACAGCAAGACCACACCTTAAGTAAAATCAGATATGAGACCATCTATAGACACCACCCATGTCTACAGACTGCCTGAATACAGACCAGCCTCTCTGGGCCTACTCCTGTCTTTTGATACCGAAGAGAAGGTCACTAGTCCATTCTTGGATAGTTCAAGTTGTTTCCTCTGCCTACTGGGAGCACAACAAATTGAACAGTATGCCCTAATCATCAGCAACATCAATCAGTACTTATCAAAGCTAGCCTGCAATTACTGCTTCATATTTTGCCAGGAAACTGCAATTCACCTTATAGACATTCCTAAAAGGATAGGAAATAGATCCAGCAAGCCTCACTCTGTTTCTATCTCAGGAGTGGAACCAGCAGGACACAGAATGGCCATGGGTAAGATTACAAAAATACTTTTCAAGCCAACATTTCCTGGAGACACACAGAAGAATAGGATTCGCCCAGAAAGAAGTCCATGTCACCAAGGCCTAACACAGCTCACCTAGGTTTTGCACTGAGAATGACTAGCTGTATCTCCCAGAGGGAAGTGACTAGAGAACTTCCCACTCTGGCAAGAGGTCAGGCACAGGTACAGGAGACCAGCAAGAAACCCCACATTAGTTGAGCAGAATGTTTAAACCCATTGCATTTCACCAGTACTCCAAAAATAATTGCAATGGGAAGGAAAGATTCATCCCTGGGCCAAGCTGGTGCTTGGATCTATCTTCACACATTCCAAGGGCTCACCCCTGGTCAGTCTTCATCTTTGAAGTGATGATTCCAGAACTCTTAATGGTCTGCCTACAGTCAACAGCTAACTTCTGTAGACCAGAGACATGTGCAAGGTACAGAAGACTGACTGAAGTATACAAACCAGATATGATCACTAGGGAGGCACAGAACCTACTTCCTTGGTTCTGAAATTACTCACATGGTAATTACCAAGGCCATATAACATTAACCACCTAAGAGCTAGACAACTACTAATCACATAAAAAAATAAAGATGCCCAACAGTATGCTAGATAAGTTAAATATCTACCACTGAAACTTTACTGTATCATCTATAGGTCTAGATCCATAGATGCCTCTAGAAATGGCATTGGCTATAGCAATACGGGATAATTCACAGGACAACTGGAAATACACTGTACACACACCTAGATACCAGAAGCTAGTTCATTCTGTGCAAGTATTCTGAGATGCTGCTAGAGAGGTCGGAGACCTACTGGGATTTTTAACTTCTGCTCTGGTCACAGTGTCCTGGTAACTAAATAACTGGAGAGTTCGAAATGCAGCTATACAGAAGAGTCACACCGTAAAACAGATCTGTCTTCTCTTCAGAGACTAGGTTCTCCAGAAAAGAGATCACTGTATTTCCATGATGACCAATTTTATTTGTTGGTTGTGGATACAGTTCCCAAACTCTAACCAAACACTGGTCTAAGGTGGATTAGTACCTGGAGAAGTGATCAGTGTCATCAATCAGTTGATTTTTTGGAAAGATCATTTTAGCATTGAGGGGCCCAATTCAATCAGTTGAGGGGCCTGAAAAGCAGAGACAAGTCTTTCCTGAAGACCTGCCTGTAATGCTGGTGGAGAGATTCCACATTTACCTCCAAAGAGTCCCAGCCCATGCCTTCCCAAGTACCCCTGAAACCCCATCAAGAAATTTTGAATGAGCTCCCAGCCCAAATCCACATGAGGATAATAAGGTCTATAATTTGGCCATGTGAGGCCTGTAGCAAGTCAATTTCCTTTGGTCACCCACCAAAGATTCAGACATAGATTCAGACATAGCAAGGTATCATGGGGATACACTTGTCTCACTCAGCATGCACCTGACAATACAAGCAGAATGAGAATTACCTAGATCATTTCCCGTGGGATGCCATCTTTCCCCTTGCTGTAAGACATCCAGAATGTGTGACACATACAGTGGAGACATGAGAACATTTTCATCACAGCAGCCATGAGCAATATTGGTCTGAAGGGGAACACAAAGTAAACTCCCAGTGCCCAAATTTAGGGGACATTTCCAAAAGTTACAGAAGTAACTTTTTATGGATGTATTGAACTAACGACTCTTCAAAATTTCTATTTTCCTGCCTCAGATCATGGGGGGAAAGTTGCACACGTTTCAAGCACCCATTTATTGAAGGCTCCATGAGATAAAAATACCAAACAGGTATTCCTTGGAAAAACTATAGGTAGTATTATCTGCCTGGCTATAATTTGCAAGCCAGTAAAAATATAACCACGTGAGAAGAAAATTTCCCTCTTCATGCTGGGGAGGTGGGGGATTCTGACAAACACAGTGCCGTAGTGAAGGGGGACTTTGGAACTTCCCATCATGCCAGGGACATCTGTAACAATGAAGAATCTTCCAGCTCAAAGTCATTCAAGAACTTAAATACTTGTGAGCTAGTTTGCAGTTTTGACACAGATAAGCATGCTCATTTCAAGACTCTGGCATCATACAGGGGCAAAAGTTAGTGATTGAATATTTCTAACAACTCTGCACAGTAAAGCAGTTCACAAGAGAGCCCCTGTAGAAGCCTTCGTCTAGAGAGAAGCACCCGCTATTCACTGTTTCCTCTCTGCCATGGCCTATAACCTGGAGAATCTGGGTACAGACTGAGGTATACTAAACATGTTGTGTTTTCCATTTCCCGCTAGGCATGCTGATGATGGTGACCACAGAGTGGTATCTTATCTATGTCCACCATGCTCTCTTTCCCCCCAAGTTCAGGCCTGCAATGTTTTTATGCTAGATGAGGTCCCCAGGACCTCACTATGGGAACTGAGATGCATATCTCCTACAAGTATCTTCTACTCTGAAGGGCAGTCTCGATGCCTCCTTGGAGTTATATATAACTGATCTTTGTCCTGGGGTTCAGAATCACCTGCATACACCTCAAGTCTACCCTACACACAAGCCCACCAAGAGCCACATAGCTGTTGGAAATAGAGCTCAAGCTATACTGGCCATGAAGACATAGAAAAGGAACCAGTGTCTGAAGCTCAAAACCAGTCATGTTGCACATGTAAAAGCACAGAGGTCTCTCCTGGGGAGTACAGAGTCCAAGTCCATCACCCCTCACATTCAACAGGCCATTGTCTGGTTCACAAGACAAATCCCATCATAAACATGTGATCGCTAACTCACTGCAGAGCTCAGGTAAGGATTATCTGAATCCAGACTGCAGTCAGATGTACTTCAAGTGCATTAATACCCTACCTTCCCAAAGCCCAGGCATACTAACAAGGGGTCTGCCCAAAATTTGCACTTACAGACACCACTACCACCTTCTGAAAGCTCCTGTCTTGAAAGCTCATGGTAGAAGTTACCTTTAAATGTCAGAATAAGTAATCCAAGTCCCCCACGGATCAGGGAAGATAAGAAGATCAGGTTCGAAGTCCCGACACCCCACTGCTTGCCCTAAAGCAAGCATTTTGAGCTGAAAATCTCCAGTCACATACCTGCCCCCTCCACTGTCAGAGTAAGCTGATTGCTTTCTATGCCAGCTGCTTGGTGATAGGGGCCACTCCCGTGCTCTGCCACCATCACAGAATGATTCCATATCTCTGAATCCTTTGGTTCTAGATCCAGCTAAGTCTCTTAGCAGAGGTCAAAACCTATGAGATGTCACCTAGGCTTTTTAAAATAAAGTTAGTAGTCCTATATTCATGGAGGGACACGGTGTGAGGGAATAAAGGAAAACGCAGAGAGATGGCTGGATATTTGAATCCCAAGTATTCCACAAGCTGACAACTATTCTCCATTTGTCAGGGAGTAGACATTGATCAACTGCAACAATCACAGAATTCATGTTTTGATCATGGTTCCTATTAGGTGTGAGAAACAAGTAGGCCCTTATTTTAACTGTGTGGGGGTTATCTACCTGAACATTATGCAATCTAGCACTAGAGTACTCTCAGATGGAGTGGTGACTGGTGACACTTGAGAGACAGAGAGAAAAGGGATGGGAAAGCAGAACATTTGTCACAGTTCCATTTAGAGCATTCTACGACCACACCTGTGCTATGATCACCAACTTCTTTCCAACAATTTTATCTTATCATGAACTTGCCAACAATCATTCACGTTGCACTGAGCAATGATTCATCCGCTCATGTCAGGCCCAAGTGATCCAAAGGCAACTAAAGATTTCTTCTCCTTAGCTCTTCAAACACTTGAATCATCTGCCTAGTGACCAGGTAGCTCTTTGACCTATTTTAATAAGGTCATCTCCCCCTCCTCTACTCTCACCTCACACTGAATAGCCTCTGGGACATTTCAGTACATCTGATCTACCCTTGGCTAAGAACACATCTCTATGGGTAGGAATAGCCAACTACCATGTTTCCCAACATTCGTTTTCTATTCTCAGTAAGCCTTCTTCCATGAGCAAAAGCATCCAGGCAAGTATGGACTAGGAATAGGAACTTCTATCATTCTGCTAGGAATGGCTAGACTGTGACCAATGTTGAAAGAAAAAAATTGTACAACTGTCCTCAGAGATGATCTATCAAGTTCCTGGGGGTGGTCAGCCACTAGCCCAGGATGGCTATTGTCTCTGCAACAGCTAGAAAGCAGAGACTGTCACTTAAGATAACCAAATTACAGCACAAGACACATGTATTTCTCCCATGCTGCATTTACTCAGACCAGCTAGGACATGACAGCAGCCTCTATGAGGAAATGAATCCCAATTCTAAATCCGTACTGAGTAAAGAAACATGAAGGTATCATTTAAACTCAAAATTGTTTGAAAAACAGGTTAAGGAAAAACAGTTTTAAGGAAAAATGCAAGAAGCTCAAGATCCTGTTCTCTTGGGAAACATATGGCTTCCAACAACAAATAAAAGAGACCAAACTGGCCAGTTTCTGGAATCAATAGAAAACTTATTCCATCATCTAGCCTTTTCCTACTGTCTGTCCTTTGGAAGAAATGCTACGAAAGGCAAGAACATTGCTGGCTTCCACTGGCTATCCACCCCAGTCTGCACCATGCACGAATGCGCCAGTGGCCACAGCCTCCACAGATGGATGCTAATAGCATTCAGTCTGGGATGCTGATACTCCTACAGTACACAGCACAACCCTACAAAGACGTGACCTACTTTTTAACATCAATAGTATTGAGCTTAGACAAGAATCTTCTTTCAGGAGAGAATATCATACATTTTGCAGTTTCTCCAGGAGCTGGAAGATAAACAAGAACCAACTCAACTGTTGGTACCCAGAAGAAAAGCGATAAAGCATCTTTTGCTCATCTCAAAACTTCCCCCTAAAATCCCTTCCTATACCATGCATTTCTGCCTTCAAAAGAATGTACATAGGCAGTTAAAAGGCCTGTACCAACTGGTCTCAGCCTCCACTTGTAAGTGACAACGAAAACATTTTCCTGCATTCAGGTCAGCATCAAAAACAGCACTGGGCCATATCCTTTCTGTGTCAGGAGTTATCTCTGCTGATTTCACATGACTGCTATCTTATCGATTCTGAGCGTAGGCTGCAGGCCTCAACTGAAGTGCTACCATATAGCTATACTGCCCAACACGTGTGGAGGTTATGAGAGCATCACTAAGGATCAAGTGAGCTACTTGAACCTCATGGAAAGTCTTCATACCTGGGACCAACGTACCCAATAGATATAAAACATCCACTAGCACTTAAGGGTCAGGATGGCATGGAAAAGCAGAGCAACTCACATCGTGGCCATCAAGAAACAAAGGGTCCAACCCCCCCCCCCCAGCCACCTATTTCCCACACCACCTAAACTGTCCAGAATTCCCAAGAGAGCACCACCACCTTGGAACCAAATATATAACATGGGAGCCTGTGGGGAGACATTTCACATTCAAACCTAAGAGCATCTGAAGATGCATCTGGCTTCTTCCCATCTCTCCAGCTACTTGAATCCCTGAGTCATCCGGCCACTGCCACCAAGGATCACCATAGTGTTGCTGTGTTGTGTAAGACACAACACACCCTGTCCACTCACCAGGAGAGATGTGTCATAGCAACCTCAAACCTGGCAATCCTCTGACATCCTGATGAACTTTATACCCAGGAGCAAACAGCACAAAATAGAGGCTTGCTCAATTTCTAACACCCCACTATCTTATCAGTCTTCATTTCACTGAACCATGAAGTCAATCCTTAGAGCTTCTGCTATTCTCTGTAGCAGAGAGAGCGCTGAAGGTGTGAAGTACCAACCCTACCAAGAGGCTACTTGAACAGATATACTGTACAACCACCAGCCTACTTGGACCCTAAAGCCTACTGATGGCTTGATATTACATGTGGTATTAAAATACCTTTTAGTCCCAGTAATATCCCTATCCAAAGAGCTAGAGGATGAAGGAACTATCACTGACTCTGTCCCCCAGAAATGCTGTTCTCTAAAGAAAACAGAAATGCTAAAAATGTCCTCTTTTGCTATCAGCTAAGAAGCATAGCTGATCTATAGGTCTTGTATTAGAAACAGTTTCAAATAGGATACATAGTTGGTTGTTGACATTCAACTAACAGACTATTTGGGGCCATTTGAGTACAAGAGGCCTTCTCAAAGCACAAGGAAAACAGTTCAAGGATACCCTTCATGTCATCCATAGCTATCTAGGCCAATGCAGACAACAGATCCACTAGTGTCATTCTAATCAAGTCCCAGAGTGAGTCCCAAGAGGACCAAAAGGTCAGTCAAAGTCAGATCCAAAAGTAAGACATGGAGATGTGCCCGAGTATTATTTCAACCCTGAGCTGTGAGTTTGATGACAAGACTCCAGTACAGTCTTGCCATCTTGCTATGTAAATGATCTACCTGGCCTAGCTTCTAAAAATTGAAGAATGGATTCTTTCAGGGGCAAAATTTCTAGAGTTGTATTCTCTAAAATATCTTCCTTTCAACTTTGAGAAAAAATACACAAGCTTTTAGTACTCCATCCATAATGACACCATGGAAAAACAAGACTATCAGGCACCAGTGGGAGCTGAGCTCAAGTAAAATCAAAATGGTTCTCAAGTTATGGTAATGGCAGAAATTTGTTCTCGTCAGTTGGGGAGTATTGTCAAGAGTGCACAAGACAGCCCCCTGCCTCCCGCTTCATGATCATGAATCACTCTCTCTCAAGTATCAGTTCTTACACTCTAGATGACAATAAACAAGTGAGAAACACCCTGAAGTCTTTGTAAGATGCACAGGTTCACATGTACTACCACCCATCTTTCAGATTGTATGCCAGACAGACAGACAAGAGTTAACTGCTGGAATCCTGGCAAGTCACTGCCTGAGCCTGCTGCCTTCCGAAAGCCCCTCTTACCTGGTCCACCACATTGACCACCATGTCCCCGCCCACACTGTAGCAGAGCCTGCTAAGAGGACCGGGCCTTGGCCATCTCTGCTCTGGATGTCCTAACCTTGGATCTCTTTTCTACTTTGTTCAGGGGCAGTGGTTGTCAGAGACATATGGAGACACTGAAGGCCAGGGTGCAGACCTGACCCTTTGCCTGCCTTCCCCTGGGGCACATGATGGCAGACTGACCTGGAGATCTTACAAGTCACCTTGGAGGGGCTCGATAGGCTGCTTGAGCAGAGAGTGTGGCCCAGTAAATGCAAAAAGCAGGTGATAGATCTGTGGAATATGTCCCTGGCCATCTGGACCTCAGGATACATAGTGGGGTCTCGAGCCTGCTCAGCAATGGCCCCGACAAGCAGTAGTTCAGTGTACAGAAATGGGGGAGCGGCTCTTTGAGATATTCATAGATGTTGTCAAAGACGATACGGGGTTGTGTCTGTCCTAGCCCACTTGCTCCGGTGGGTCAAGACAAGAAAAGTCCAAGTTCAGCTATGCTCCAAGAAGCTGCAGAGTCTGTCAAACTGCACCTCTAAAATACAAAGCATGCTGAGTGTGCTTCATCTGGACTCCATCCTGGAGACGGACATGGGCGATTTGTGGGATTAACAATGGAAAACATGGTCCTTTATCTGGACAAAACTTTCCATCCTCTCTCTCTCCAAGATGAGCGCAAACATCATACTTCTGGATTCGATTCCTTCTTCATCCAACTACTGCAGCACAAAAATCTCCCAACTTCATACACATCATGTCTTCCTTTATGGAGAGCTGCCTAAGGTGTTCAGGACTCTGAAGCCCTTGATGACTTTGAGCTCATGTCCACTGAATGGTGCAGACTTGAGCTATCTGTCCCAGTGTCCCTGCACCAGTCAGCTCAAGCACTGGCATCTCAGCAGGGCATGTATGGATCACTTCAGTCCTGAGCTCCTCCGAGCTCTGCTGGAGGAAGTGGCTGGCACCCTGGAGACCCTAGCTTTAGAGCACTGTGGGGTCACTGAGGGCCAGCTCTCTGCCATCCTGCCCACCCTAAGCCAGTGCTCCCAGCTCAGTTTGTTCAGTTTCTATGGGAACCACATCTCCAGAGCCTCCCTGCAGAACCTGCCGAGCCACACAGCCAGACTAAGCCGGTTAAGCCAAGGGTTGTATCCAACCCCTCTGGAGACTTATGACCACCCATGTCTGTATTGGTGTGAAGTAAAAAAGGAGAGATTTTCTCAGGTTTCTGTGAGCTTGAAGCAGATCCTGAGGGACATACAGCCAGACCCTAAGGTCCAGATCTGCACTCCTTTAAGAGCTGTAATAAGTGCCAATTCTACAACCTTGCATGCAGTGCTAACTGGGCAATCACAGAGGAATATATATCCCTTTTCAAGGGAGATTAGACAATGTAGGTTTGTGCATGTCAATAGTCCATGTCATTTCCTGTAGTCCCTTGGAAATGAACGTGAGTGTGCTCTTTAGGACACTGTACCTTCTAGAAGGGTCACAAACCCCATGCCAATCCCCAAGGATAAAGAAAAGAGGACAGTTTCCTCTGCTTTCTAGTTTCAATGCTAGGAACAATGGTCTCAACAAAGGAATCTGGAGTGGATTCAGCCTGGGAGGAACAAGAGGGAATCCTTGTTTCCTGGATGGCTCTATAGAAATGGCCACTTCCTGATGAAGTTGCTTAGTCTGTTCATTTTACTTTATGACAATAAGTTATTGAAGAAAAAAAAGACAATTGCTACCTTAGGGACTGCAGCATCCCAGAGATGACTCAGCTAAATTCCTGCTAAATTTGCTCAACACCTGTCCTCTGCTGAGCAATGCTACTTTCCATAGTTCATACATATGAAGGTAACAGTGTGAAGGTGTCTATTTCCCACTTTCCAGAGCAGCCACATTTCAACGTCTTGCAAACAACCTGGGGAACCTACTCCACTTGACCAGATGTCAGCTCCCATAGCACCACCCTGTGGTTCTGCCAAATACACTTTGTTCTGCTTAGTTTCCATATACTACATGCATTTCCTCTGAAAATAAGCAGACCAGCATAGGAAACATCTTTACAGTATGAAGTCAGAGTCTATTCCTCAGTAGTCCCAAGAACCCATCATTGTTATTGAAGGCAACTTCTGTGCAAAGGGTGAGAAAATTTGTTCCCTGTGGGATAACTAAGGTATTCCTGGGTCCTGATCTTAGAATCATGCAAGCCATCTTTGCAATCCTGAAAATACTATAGCAAGTTGCCACTCAATATATCATCCCAAATGGACAAAGGTTGCCTAAGATGAGGTCAGAAGAACCACATCATTAGGTAAGTAGTTTCACATCTGCAGGTAAGAAGTTTCATACAAACTCCTAAGTGCCCTACAGCAAAAATAGTAGCCATATCTCCCATCATGAAGAAAGTGAAAGGAAAATACTAAACAACTCCAGAAAGTTACCCCCAATTTATCTCTAGTTAAAAAGTCGTGGGAAAATAAGGAGTTAAAGTATCCAGCCACATTCTCTGGATTCTTGCCTCTACTTCTGAGTACAAAAAGGAGGCAAAAATTTAGCAGACAAATCAGAAGAACATAACACACAAGTGGGTTGACTTTCAGCTTTGATGGATTTAGGGGTGATTATGCTCCAATGACATCAGCAATATCCCAAACCACCCAGGTATTTCCTAGATCCTATGAAGGTCTAGATACTATGTTATGGAGAAACAGTTTTGTAGATAACGAGTCTGGTTTCCAGCTTGACCTCTTCCATTCCCAAGGTATGCAGCGGCCTACCCTTTCTAATCAGAACAGAATGGACATAGAACCTGTTTTCCAGCTCAAGATGACAGGAAGAATACTGCAGGACAGCAAGCACAGAAAACCCAGACCTTAACAAGGCCTAAATCCATTTGTCTCCACAGAAACTGCTTGACCAGAGATGGGCCTCATGGGTTCAGTCTCATTCCTCATACCCAGTGTCCCATTTTAGGACAAACCATATCACTTGCTCAAATACAGCAATCAACATCTGGCCTCCAAGTCAGCTTCTCTAGATTCACCAGCTCTTCCTTCAATACTATGTCTGTAGAGACATAGTATTCCATGTCCAAAATCCTGTAGTCCATTTGTAGGCATTTCCTGAGAGAGCCTATCCTTTCTGATCATCTGCCCATATTCACTATCATGCGAGCTGAAGCCTATCAACATCCTGAACCTCCCTGGTATTATGATCAAATCTCAAGCATTAAACACTAACCATCTTCAATTTCCAATGGAATTCTGATTCTTGAACACTTTTGGCTCCAGAAGCAAGATGGCTTTTGTCTAGGCAGTACCTACTTAGGTGCAACTTTCCATCACTTACAGTTGTCTGTCCAGTTGGTGGGAAACACACTGAAGCTTAGATTCTGAATCTACCAAATGCTTAGCCTTTGGCAGAGCTTGTCTGCTATATTACTGGAAAGAATACAGGCAGCGCCAGGTCAGGATTACACAGCTTAGAGTCTGAATTCGGAGATGCCCATGAAATCACAGAACTTAGCTTTGGTGACAACTGCCATATGAAATATTAATTGTACAGGACAAATTCAATGAAACAATAGGTCCTGACACCAATAGTGTGGCCTACCTGTAGCCTACCCCCAGGATGGTGTCCTGAAAATACTATGGCACAGTGTTTCAAAAGCAATCACCAGGGCTGCCTTTCCTCTCCACCATGACAACCAACTCCTTCTAGCCTGAGCCCAGAATGTGGACACAGCCTTCCTGACGGCTAGCCTCAAAATGAGGGAAACATCATTCTCAATTATGTCGGTCTCCCAAATTACCAAGGCATTCCCAAGATCAAGATAGTGTTTCCCAAAACTTCTGTAGACAAGACTGGAGGGTTCTGGATAATTTTAAAACAAGAAGGCAAGCAGGATAAGCATTTCTCCACTTAACGACTACCATCTAGTGAAGTGTAGTTGCCAGACAAACAGCGAGTTCATTATGAGCCAAGATGATTTCCTGGGATTTGGCTGTTTGAGTGGTCTGGGTTTTTAAGTGTGAAGAATCAGAATTTCATTGGAAACCGAAGGTGAGTACTGAAGTTGGATGTAAACCTCAGAGATAGAGAGCAAGTTTTTACACTAGCAAGGACGGTTAAGAGTATGAACAAACAGGATGGAAGGCTTAAGGCATTGCAAAGGCTCTCCCCCTTCCATATCTGCTTCAGTCTGTTCACCTCCTTGCTCTTCTTGCTGCGAATTCGGCCCAGTGGTGCAAATGGAGGTGGCACCCTAGAAGCTCCCTTCCTCCAGCTTGTTACCTTTCATAGGAAGGATGTGGCCTTGGAATTAAGAGTCCAATTCAGCAATATGTTGAGCCTAGTCAGATATGTTGTGGTTCCTTTGCATTCTTCCAGGATGGAGCTTTCAGGAAGAACAAGCAATACCAGCAGAACATTCCCAACTGAGTAGATACCATGGAGAAAGATAGGTTCTCTGTCAAGCTGGATGGAAAGGAGTTTTCTCCAGAGAAACTCAAGATCAAGGTGCTAGGAGATGTGATTGTGGTACCTGGCAAGCATGAAGAATGCCAGGCAGGAGACTTCGCCATCTCATGACTCCACCCCCCATCCAAAAGCCTTCAGGACAAGGAGGGGCCTGGCTTTATCTCCAAGGAGCTACATGAAATACTGGATCCCAGCTGAAATGGACCCTCTCATCCCACCCCCGACGATGATGGCGATGACCCTGTCCCCCTGATGGGATCCTCACTCTGAATGGGCCAAGGAAACAGACCTCTGGCCCTGGACGCACCATTCCCATCACCCGTGAAGAGAAGCCTACTGCCACAGCAGGCCCGGAGAAGCCCTTTCTCTAAATTCATTTTTTAAAAATAAAAGTTCTCCACTTGTGAACAAAAATCTCGTGACTAGTGCTCAAGCTTCTCAA